>NW_028160430.1:0-97500 GCF_964263955.1 Coregonus lavaretus | reverse complement strand
ATCCTACTCCTAACCTTAACCTTGATCATAACCTTAACCCTAACGCAAGCTTCAAACTTAACTTTAACCCTAAGTTTAACCTCTTGGTTTACCCTAACTATAACCCTAACCTTGATTGTAATTCTGATCCTTGCTCGAACCCTAACCTTAACCTTACTTGAAACTGGAGCAATCCCAACCCTAGCTTTAACCTTAACCCTAATCCTAAACCTAATCTCAACCCGGATAATAACCTTAGTTCTAATCCTAACCCCAATCACAATCCTAATCTTAACCCCACCTCAATCCCTGAACCTTGACCCCGATACCAACCTTAATTTGAACTCAAGCCTCAAATCTAACCTTAACCCTAACCCCTTGGGACTTAAAAGGTGGATATCAGGAATCCCACAGGTCTGAAACAAAAGTATGAGAGCCTAATTTTAACCTTGACACTGACAATCTTAATCGGTACTTTAAATTATAACCCTGGCTTCATAAAGATGTATTCTGAGGAGCCTGGGAATTGGAAGGTATGTATTGTTTGGGTAGTGTCTGGGTGTTTATCCTCTTGGAGGAAAAGGTTACTCTTATCTGTTCTTTTTCAGGGATAAACCATAACATCTTTCTTTGGGGTATATCTCCCAATTTCCTGTAGGACTATGATGTATCAATAGGAGAAATAGAATTAGAGAACATGTGCCCGTGTATTTGGTCCTCTTGAAGGGCAATTTTCTCTTAAACCTAACCCTAACCCTAACCCTAACCCCTAACCCCTAACCCTAACCCTAACCCTAACCCCCTAACCCTAACCCTAACCCCTAACCCCTAACCCCTAACCCCTAACCCTAACCCTAACCCTAAACCCTAACCCTAACCCTAACCCTAACCCTAACCCTAACCCCTAACCCTAACCCTAACCCTAACCCTAGCCCCCTCCAAAGCACATCGATGGACATCTAAGGCCTCCCAGGAGAACAACAAAACAAACCCCAGCTCCCCACGACATTACCTTCTCCACATACAGAATTGGACAGGGGTGCAAAAAAAGTGCCCTGTAAAACCATCTAGGAGCACGTTTCAATACCCCCTGAGTCATCTGGGATAGGTTTGTGTTGCACTTTTTTTTAAGTCACCAAACAGCCAAACACTTAGCAGAATCCATCAGACGGAGACTAAGTTTTGAAATCCACCTAGCCCCCTCCAAAGCACATCGATGGACATCTACGGCCTCCCAGGAGTACAACAAAACAAACCCCAGCTCCCCACGACATTACCTTCTCCACATACAGAATTGGACAGGGGTGTCCGATGGAGTTTTTATCCCTGTACCCTATGTGCAAAAAACATAACCAAATTTTGAAATCCATCTAGCCCCCTCCAAAGCACATCAATGGACATCTACGGCCTCCCAGAAGTACAACAAAACAAACCCCAGCTCCCCACGACATTACCTTCTCCACATACAGAATTGGACAGGGGTGTCCAATTGAGTTTTTATCCCTGTATGTGTAAAAAACATAACAACATTTTGAAATCCACCTAGCCCCCTCCAAAGCACATCAATGGACATCTACGGCCTCCCAGAAGTACAACAAAACAAACCCCAGCTCCCCACGACATTACCTTCTCCACATACAGAATTGGACAGGGGTGTCCGATGGAGTTTTTATCCCTGTACCCTAACCCTAACCCTAACCCTAACCCTAACCCTACCTTCTCCACATACAGAATTGGACAGGGGTGTCCAATTTAGTTTTTATCCCTGTACCTAACCAAATTTTGAAATCCACCTAGCCCCCTCCAAAGCACATCAATGGACATCTACGGCCTCCCAGGAGTACAACAAAACAAACCCCAGCTCCCCACGACATTACCTTCTCCACATACAGAATTGGACAGGGGTGTCCAATTGAGTTTTTATCCCTGTACCCTAACCCTAACCCTAGCCCCCTCCAAAGCACATCGATTGACATCTACGGCCTCCCAGGAGTACAACAAAACAAACCCCAGCTCCCCACCGCATTACCTTCTCCACATACAGAATTGGACAGGGGTGTCCAATTGAGTTTTTATCCCTGTACCCTAACCCTAACCCTAGCCCCCTCCAAAGCACATCGATTGACATCTACGGCCTCCCAGGAGTACAGCAAAACAAACCCCAGCTCCCCACGACATTACCTTCTCCACATACAGAATTGGACAGGGGTGTCCGATGGAGTTTTTATCCCTGTACCCTAACCCTAACCCTAACCCTAACCCTAACCCTAACCCTACCTTCTCCACATACAGAATTGGACAGGGGTGTCCAATTTAGTTTTTATCCCTGTACCTAACCAAATTTTGAAATCCACCTAGCCCCCTCCAAAGCACATCAATGGACATCTACGGCCTCCCAGGAGTACAACAAAACAAACCCCAGCTCCCCACGACATTACCTTCTCCACATACAGAATTGGACAGGGGTGTCCAATTGAGTTTTTATCCCTGTACCCTAACCCTAACCCTAGCCCCCTCCAAAGCACATCGATTGACATCTACGGCCTCCCAGGAGTACAACAAAACAAACCCCAGCTCCCCACCGCATTACCTTCTCCACATACAGAATTGGACAGGGGTGTCCAATTGAGTTTTTATCCCTGTACCTATGTGCAAAAAACATAACCACATTTTGAAATCCACCTAGCCCCCTCCAAAGCACATCGATGGACATCTACGGCCTCCCAGGAGTACAGCAAAACAAACCCCAGCTCCCCACGGCATTACCTTCTCCACATACAGAATTGGACAGGGGTGTCCAATTGAGTTTTTATCCCTGTACCCTAACCCTAACCCTAGCCCCCTCCAAAGCACATCGATTGACATCTACGGCCTCCCAGGAGTACAGCAAAACAAACCCCAGCTCCCCACGACATTACCTTCTCCACATACAGAATTGGACAGGGGTGTCCAATTGACATTTTATCCCTGTACCTATGTGCAAAAAACATAACCACATTTTGAAATCCACCTAGCCCCCTCCAAAGCACATCGATGGACATCTATGGCCTCCCAGGAGTACAACAAAACAAACCCGAGCTCCCCACGACATTACCTTCTCCACATACAGAATTGGACAGGGGTGTCCAATTGAGTTTTTATCCCTGTACCAATGTGCAAAAAACATAACCAAATTTTTAAATCCACCTAGCCCCCTCCAAAGCACATCGATGGACATCTACGGCCTCCCAGGAGTACAACAAAACAAACCCCAGCTCCCCACGACATTACCTTCTCCACATACAGAATTGGACAGGGGTGTCCAATTGAGTTTTTATCCCTGTACCCTAACCCTAACCCTAGCCCCCTCCAAAGCACATCGATTGACATCTACGGCCTCCCAGGAGTACAGCAAAACAAACCCCAGCTCCCCACGACATTACCTTCTCCACATACAGAATTGGACAGGGGTGTCCAATTGAGTTTTTATCCCTGTACCCTATGTGCAAAAAACATAACATAATGTTGAAATCCACCTAGCCCCCTCCAAAGCACATCGATGGACATCTACGGCCTCCCAGGAGTACAACAAAACAAACCCCAGCTCCCCACCGCATTACCTTCTCCACATACAGAATTGGACAGGGGTGTCCAATTGAGTTTTAATCCCTGTACCTAACCAAATTTTGAAATCCACCTAGCTCCCTCCAAAGCACATCGATGGACATCTAAGGCCTCCCAGGAGAACAACAAAACAAACCCCAGCTCCCCACGACATTACCTTCTCCACATACAGAATTGGACAGGGGTGTCCTATTGAGTTTTTATCCCTGTACCTATGTGCAAAAAACATAACCAAATTTTGAAATCCACCTAGCCCCCTCCAAAGCACATCGATGGACATCTACGGCCTCCCAGGAGTACAGCAAAAAAAAACCCAGCTCCCCACGGCATTACCTTCTCCACATACAGAATTGGACAGGGGTGTCCAATTGAGTTTTTATCCCTGTACCCTAACCCTAACCCTAGCCCCCTCCAAAGCACATCGATTGACATCTACGGCCTCCCAGGAGTACAGCAAAACAAACCCCAGCTCCCCACGACATTACCTTCTCCACATACAGAATTGGACAGGGGTGTCCAATTGAGTTTTTATCCCTGTACCTATGTGCAAAAAACATAACATAATGTTGAAATCCACCTAGCCCCCTCCAAAGCACATCGATGGACATCTACGGCCTCCCAGGAGTACAACAAAACAAACCCCAGCTCCCCACCGCATTACCTTCTCCACATACAGAATTGGACAGGGGTGTCCAATTGAGTTTTAATCCCTGTACCTAACCAAATTTTGAAATCCATCTAGCCCCCTCCAAAGCACATCGATGGACATCTAAGGCCTCCCAGGAGAACAACAAAACAAACCCCAGCTCCCCACGACATTACCTTCTCCACATACAGAATTGGACAGGGGTGTCCAATTGAGTTTTTATCCCTGTACCTATGTGTAAAAAACATAACAAAATTTTGAAATCCACCTAGCCCCCTCCAAAGCACATCAATGGACATCTACGGCCTCCCAGGAGTACAACAAAACAAACCTCAGCTCCCCACGACATGACCTTCTCCACATACAGAATTGGACAGGGGTGTCCAATTGAGTTTTTATCCCTGTACCTAACCCTAACCCTAACCCTAACCCTAACCCTAACCCCTCCAAAGCACATCAATGGACATCTACGGCCTCCCAGGAGTACAACAAAACAAACCCCAGCTCCCCACGACATTACCTTCTCCACATACAGAATTGGACAGGGGTGTCCAATTGAGTTTTTATCCCTGTACCCTAACCCTAACCCTAGCCCCCTCCAAAGCACATTGATTGACATCTACGGCCTCCCAGGAGTACAGCAAAACAAACCCCAGCTCCCCACGACATTACCTTCTCCACATACAGAATTGGACAGGGGTGTCCAATTGAGTTTTTATCCCTGTACCTATGTGCAAAAAACATAACATAATGTTGAAATCCACCTAGCCCCCTCCAAAGCACATCGATGGACATCTACGGCCTCCCAGGAGTACAACAAAACAAACCCCAGCTCCCCACCGCATTACCTTCTCCACATACAGAATTGGACAGGGGTGTCCAATTGAGTTTTAATCCCTGTACCTAACCAAATTTTGAAATCCACCTAGCTCCCTCCAAAGCACATCGATGGACATCTAAGGCCTCCCAGGAGAACAACAAAACAAACCCCAGCTCCCCACGACATTACCTTCTCCACATACAGAATTGGACAGGGGTGTCCTATTGAGTTTTTATCCCTGTACCCTAACCCTAACCCTAGCCCCCTCCAAAGCACATCGATTGACATCTACGGCCTCCCAGGAGTACAGCAAAACAAACCCCAGCTCCCCACGACATTACCTTCTCCACATACAGAATTGGACAGGGGTGTCCAATTGAGTTTTTATCCCTGTACCCTATGTGCAAAAAACATAACCACATTTTGAAATCCACCTAGCCCCCTCCAAAGCACATCGATGGACATCTATGGCCTCCCAGGAGTACAACAAAACAAACCCCAGCTCCCCACGACATTACCTTCTCCACATACAGAATTGGACAGGGGTGTCCAATTGAGTTTTTATCCCTGTACCCTAACCCTAACCCTAGCCCCCTCCAAAGCACATTGATTGACATCTACGGCCTCCCAGGAGTACAGCAAAACAAACCCCAGCTCCCCACGACATTACCTTCTCCACATACAGAATTGGACAGGGGTGTCCAATTGAGTTTTTATCCCTGTACCTATGTGCAAAAAACATAACATAATGTTGAAATCCACCTAGCCCCCTCCAAAGCACATCGATGGACATCTACGGCCTCCCAGGAGTACAGCAAAACAAACCCCAGCTCCCCACGGCATTACCTTCTCCACATACAGAATTGGACAGGGGTGTCCAATTGAGTTTTTATCCCTGTACCCTAACCCTAACCCTAGCCCCCTCCAAAGCACATCGATTGACATCTACGGCCTCCCAGGAGTACAGCAAAACAAACCCCAGCTCCCCACGACATTACCTTCTCCACATACAGAATTGGACAGGGGTGTCCAATTGAGTTTTTATCCCTGTACCTATGTGTAAAAAACATAACAACATTTTGAAATCCACCTAGCCCCCTCCAAAGCACATCGATTGACATCTACGGCCTCCCAGGAGTACAGCAAAACAAACCCCAGCTCCCGACGACATTACCTTCTCCACATACAGAATTGGACAGGGGTGCAAAAAAAGTGCCCTGTAAAACCATCTAGGAGCACGTTTCAATACCCCCTGAGTCATCTGGAATAGGTTTGTGTTGCACTTTTTTTTAAGTCACCAAAGAGCCAAACACTTAGTCTCCGGCTGTTGGATTCTGTTAAAGCTGCGGCACAAACTAACATCTCCTCTCTTGTTCCAACAGAGGTTCAACTAAATAAACACCAAAACCCTGCTGAGGTGGTGACTATGGAAAGAGGAGTAAAGGTGGAAAAAGTTGTGATGATGGCAGAAACCAAAGGGAAAATCAATCCCAATAGTTTCCTGTCTGAACCTTCCCCAATACTAACCTCTCCACACACCAGATACCTCTTACCCACCCCACTTAGTCTGTCTCCAAAAAATAGGGTTCCTTCAGCGCCCACTGTGAGACTCACCCCTCTGCCTTCACCCAGACACTCTACCCCAACATCCCCAGCCACCCCCCCATTCTTGTACCAGCCAACTAGACATGACATGACAAACAGAAAAATCTATGACTGGAAAATAAAATCTCTCAAACCGATTGCTATCATTGGAGATTCAAATTTGAAAAGAATACCCTACCATCCGTACAAACACATCCAAATTGACAGTTATCCTGGAGCACAGTTCCACCACATTACTGGGGTATTGGCAAAATCTACACCAAATCCTAACACCAAGGTGGTTGTGCTGTCTCTGGGGCTGAACAACAAAGATCAAACACAGAAACAAACACCCATAGGACAACTACAATCACTTCACAGTAAAGCAACAGCGATGTATCCTAATGCAACCATTTACTTCCCCATCATTAACTACTCTCCCCACCTGTCAGAGAAACAACAAACCATGTTGAAATATATCAACTCACACATCGCCACACACTACAACCCTCTATTAGAAATCCACCATTCAGATTTCCACACAGAGAAAGACAATATCCACTGGACAGCAGATACAGGGGCAAAAATACTCCAACATTGGATGGAACAGCTAAAATAGTGGGGGAGGGTATGCCTACATCACAGCCCCTCCACCAAGACACAAACATCCTTAATCTTTCATCCACATTTCACTTATCACCCTCTGAGACTCGGCTGCTGGAGAGGGGACTCACTTTTATCCCCACACCACTGCATTCTGACTATGGGGACCTCCAGAGGGACATCTACAGGTATCATAGAGCTCTGAAACTTTTGGACCACTTTGATTATACATCGGATTACCGAACCCTACCGTTCACAGCTCCATCCAGATGGGAACCAAAATCACAGACAATATCAGCACCCATTAGGAAACTCATTAAAACTAATACACACATCATCAGAGAATTCCATACCGCTACCATAACTTCACAACAGAATATCACAGTAGAAGAAAGACAAGCCATAGCTAAATTAAGGAAACACAAACATATAACTATAAAACCAGCAGACAAAGGCTCAAAGATAATTATTATGGACAACCAACAGTACCTCTTTGAAGCTCACCGCCAACTCTCTAACACACAACACTATACCCCTATTCCTGCCTCTACACAGATCCAGACACAAATAAAAATTAGACACATAATATTAGATCTTTATAAAAAGAAATACATTACATATAGACAAAAGGAATATCTAGATGGACCAGACTTACCCAGACAGAGACTCTTCTATCTCCTCCCTAAGATACATCAAACACCAGATGCCTGGACAGTCCCTTTTGAGGTCCCGAAGGGAAGACCTATTGTGTCGGACTGTAGGAGTGAGTCCTCGCCAGCAGCGGAGTTTATTGACTATTTCCTCAACCCCATTTCACAAAGGCACCCCAGCTATCTGAAGGACACATACCACTTCATAGACACGCTTCACAACATTCCAGTCCCAGCAAACGCATACCTATTCACTATAGATATAGATTCTCTCTACACCAACATAGATATCTTGTCAGGTTTAGCAGCAGTGAAATCTGCACTCCGGAGATATCCAGATCCAGATAGACCAGACTCACACCTCCTACAGCTTCTAGAGCTTGGATTAAGAAACAATGATTTCACATTCAATAATAAACACTACTTACAGATTCATGGGACGGCGATGGGCAAAAAGTTTGCCCCAGCCTATGCTAATATTTATATGGCGGACTGGGAGTTGACAGCCTTAGATAAATGCCCATTGCGTCCCATGTTTTATAGACGATACCTGGATGATATCTTCGGAGTGTGGGAACATGATCTGGTACATTTCAAAACGTTTATTGAAATACTCAATAACCATCACCCAACCATAACTGTTAAATATGTCATTCACCCACATACAATTAACTTCCTGGATACAACAATATTCTTTCCAGAGACTGACACACACATAGTCTCTTTACAAACAAAAGTATACTTTAAAGACACAGACACACATGCCTTACTTCACAAGTCCAGTTATCACCCAAAACATACATTCACTGGTATTGTAAAATCACAACTCATTCGATTTCATAGATTATGTACACAACATAAAGACTTTAATCTAGCCACACAGACTCTTTTTAGTGCACTGAGAAAGAGGGGATATTCAAAGCGATCACTGAGGTACATAAAGGCCAACACACTGGCGGGCTTCACCCAGAACAGATTGCCTGATCCTCCTAATCCTACCTCTAACCCTAACCTTAACCCTAACCCTAACCCTAACCTTAACCCTAACCCTAACCTTAACCTTAACCTTAACCTTAACCTTAACCTTAACCCTAACCCTAACCTTAACCCCAACCTTACCCCTAACCTTAACCCTAACCTTACCTCTAACCTTAACCCTAACCCTAACCCTAACCCTACCTCTAACCTTAACCCTAACCTTAACCCTAACCTTAACCCCAACCCCAACCCTAACCCTAACCTCAACCTTAACCTTAAACTTAACCTCCATAACTCTCCCGGGAGAACTCTTGACCAGGTACTGACTCCTGACCTGGGGGAACAGCCCACGCCTATCCCTATCCCTTTCCCGATTCTGGGTATGTATCCCTATCCCCCCCATCCTATCCCGGTCCTCCACCCTCAGACCTTTCCCAGACCCCCTGTTCCTATTCCCCCAACAGACACAGAACCACAGATTATACCCATTATCAGCACCTTCTCCGACGTAAACAGACTCCTTCACTCTAGACTAAAATTCGCTTTCACCCAAACACAACGCACATTCCCCCCACTTCAGGAATTCAGACCCATATCAGCTTTCCGTAGAAACCCCAATTTAAGGGATCTCTTAATTTTTGCAAATTTTTCCAATAAACCTACTCCCAAACTACCCGTTGAACAACAGTATCATAGACAACTTTCACACATTCAAAATCCACATGCACAAACCTCCAGTCCTATTTCACAACTCATGACCATCCATAGTACCAATATTGTCTATGCCATAACATGCACACTATGCCACAACATTTATATAGGAGAAACCGGTCACACAGTCCTGACACGCCTCAAACAGCACCTCTACACAATTAGAAAAAACATATTACAAACACACCTGGTCCAACATTTTCAGATTCACCCAACAACTTCCCTCCATATTACCGGTCTGGAGATGAAATCCACCTGGACCAGAGGCCAGAGAAAAGCGGCCGAATCCAGGTGGATTTCAAAACTTAATACTTTGGCTCCACTGGGGATGAATATCAAAGAATAAATAAAAACATTAACACTTTTGAGTTCTCGAGACCGGGCAAAGGTGCAATAGGCCCGTGCAACCTAAAGGTTTGAAACCAGTACAAACATAAACCCTCTTAAACCTAACCTAGCCAGTGCCATTGCTCCCACTTATCTGCCCGGTACTCTGCAGAATAATTAGTAAAAATTTCAATTTTTATTATTACAGTTTTATTTTATACACCCTCGGTCCACCCCCTCCACACTTATTTTACTGACAGACTCTTGGTGAATTCTTGGCATTAGACCCTACAGAAATCAAAGTTTTACACTTTTTTTATCTTGTAGATTATACATATTCAATACACAAGTTCCACCTATTGGAGAGATCAAACACACACTCACCATCCACGTATGATAAAGGAAACATTGACAATATTGTACTCCAGAAAGCTGACTTACTGACAAGCTTCTGTAGGGATACATTTTAACCGACAAGATATTGTTTTTATTTGATTTATTTCTTTTAAATAGTTTCCAGGTTGGTGGTTGGTGTTTTTAACAACCCAACAAGTAGCCCTCCTGATGCTAGTGACGGACAAAGACATGGATTCCATTCGTGGTTTCCCCCCCCCCCCGAATAGATAGACCCATGATGCAACACCTACATATATTTACATAACCGCACCCACTAGAACCCAGGTAGATTATGTAGGCATTTTAGTACATTTTAATGATCCCTTCCTAGATAGATTCTACTTCTATGTAGGTACATTCTATTCTATCGTAGTATAATTTTTATTTTGTATTTGTATAATTTTCTGATTATTTCCAAAAATATCATTTTTTTAAATAAAAAAATAGCAATGGTGTGGCAACTCACAATACCCAAATGGAGGGAAACAATCATTGTTCTTACAATATATACTGATTTAAACGTCTCCCCCTCCCCCCCTTTCTTTTTTTCTCTCTCTTATTCTCCTTTTATTTACAGTTTTACCCTATTTGCCCCTCTATTTTCCGATATAAGTGGGTTCCATTGTACTCTCAACCTACCATACTAGCTAATATCAGCTAAGGACCAATCAGACATTGACACATCAGCCTAAGCCTTTTTGACTTATGCCCTCTCAACCTAGCATACTAGCAAACACTATTTTAAGATCCAATCAGACTATATGAACCAATAGTCTTCTTTTAATGGGTTGAGAACCCACCCCTCTCCCCTTCCAACCAGGATTTATATCCCTTCCTCAAAGACAGCTCTTCTTAGCCTCTGAAGAAGCATTATACATGCGAAACGTCAGGCCTTTTTTTCCCTTTTCCTTTTGTTTGATACAGTGAACTTATTGAAATTTGCTTTTGAAAGTTTTTAAATAATAAAGGTAAATTTTAATCCAGCTATTGGGAGGAAACAAGATACAATTTAAGAACTAACAACCGAAGACAACTGAAGAACCAACAACGGAAAACTTTAAAAGACAATCCAGAAATCAAGAAGATAAGAAGACAACGAACAACATAAGCTACCTGGGTCGCTCCCAGCCGGTACAAAAAGGATAATGAATCAATAAAACTTTAAAGGAATTTATCACTTCAACGGTATAACAGTCAAGTTGGTTGTAACATCCACCTGTGCTAATACCCCTCTTTCCAGGCTTTATCACCCACAGAATGTGGTAAGCATAATTCAACAACCACTATCTGTATGTGACTGAACATTAGCTGGGTTAAATATGCTTAGCAATAGATTCACTGTTTTGAACACCCTTCCGCAGGAGGGGGAGACAAACACCCACACTACAGCACAACACACAATGCCTAACACACCTTCCACTCAACACACAACTAAGACCTACTTCAAACTGATACAAGCCATACACCACAAACAAATCATTGAACATGCACTCAACACTCAGACATTTCCAGTGGGGATGATGAAACAGGTCACTAAACTCACAGACTTTATTAAACCATCATCCCCCAACATAGAGACAAAGCAGAAAGTAGCTGATAATACAAAAAATTGGATGTCAGCAAATATGCATATCTTGCATGAACACTACCAGGCAATACTAAACACTCTATCCCCTACAGGCTTCCCGTTTAACAGTAGTGCCTTCCAGACAGCAGCTCGTTGGGCCCAACACAGGTACAGGCACAAATTACGTGACAGTACAGTCCCCATAGTACAATCACTGTTAGAGGACTCACCATCCACTAGTGCTTTAGAACCAAATCCAGCTTTAGCACAGGCCAGACGACCTACTCTAGCCTCATGGCCATGTTCCACAGCCACAGCCAGAGCCAAGACCAGCTTACCAACTTCAGGGTCTTCCCCACACGTCCTAGCCGGGACACTACCATCCACTCTGGCCTCCAGGCTGACTCAATCCTCCTTAGGAAGGGTACCACGACCAGTTCCGAGACTTGAAGCAATTAAAGCCCCAACTTTGGCTCCTAGGTCTGTTAGGAGCAAACCAACATCCTCTCCAGATTTGGCTTGGTCCTCAAGGGGCACTGTTACCATACCCGTAGCTTCGACACTGACTAAGGCTCCAGATAACATACCACCCGTATCTTCCCCAACTCCTAATAGGGATACCCTTGCTTATCCTCAGTTCACCTCCCCACCACCTGACCCTGATGAATTTATAGTAGACTTTGAACTTAGAGAGGAGGAATTTCCCACTCTCCAGTCAATTATGGTAAAGACAAAGCACACCATAGCCCAGACTAAGACCATCACAGTCCAGGCGCAGGTGATACACAGACCCTGCAGCCAACTTGATTCCAGGAGTGCCCCCACATTGACTAGGGCCACGGAGACCACACAACCACCCCAAACACCAATTATCAGCAATGTAGCGATTCAATCTGATCTAAACATTTCTGACCTCTCTGGGTCAGACACTAACATCTCCACTCTTGTTCCAACAGAGGTTCAACTAAATAAACACCAAAACCCTGCTGAGGTGGTGACTATGGAAAGAGGAGTAAAGGTGGAAAAAGTTGTGATGATGGCAGAAACCAAAGGGGAAATCAATCCCAATAGTTTCCTGTCTGAACCTTCCCCAATACTAACCTCTCCACACACCAGATACCTCTTACCCACCCCACTTAGTCTATCTCCAAAAAATAGGGTTCCTTCAGAGCCCACTGTGAGACTCACCCCTCTGCCTTCACCCAGACACTCTACCCCAACATTCCCAGCCACCCCCCCATTCTTGTACCAGCCAACTAGACATGACATGACAAACAGAAAAATCTATGACTGGAAAATAAAATCTCTCAAACCGATTGCTATCATTGGAGATTCAAATTTGAAAAGAATACCCTACCATCCGTACAAACACATCCAAATTGACAGTTATCCTGGAGCACAGTTCCACCACATTACTGGGGTATTGGCAAAATCTACCCCAAATCCTAACACCAAGGTGGTTGTGCTGTCTCTGGGGCTGAACAACAAAGATCAAACACAGAAACAAACACCCATAGGACAACTACAATCACTTCACAGTAAAGCAACAGCGATGTATCCTAATGCAACCATTTACTTCCCCATCATTAACTACTCTCCCCACCTGTCAGAGAAACAACAAACCATGTTGAAATATATCAACTCCCACATCGCCACACACTACAACCTCCTATTAGAAATCCACCATTCAGATTTCCACACAGAGAAAGACAATATACACTGGACAGCAGATACAGGGGCAAAAATACTCCAACATTGGATGGAACAGCTAAAATAGTGGGGGAGGGTATGCCTACATCACAGCCCCTCCACCAAGACACAAACATCCTTAATCTTTCATCCACATTTCACTTATCACCCTCTGAGACTCGGCTGCTGGAGAGGGGACTCACTTTTATCCCCACACCACTGCATTCTGACTATGGGGACCTCCAGAGGGACATCTACAGGTATCATAGAGCTCTGAAACTTTTGGACCACTTTGATTATAAAACGGATTACCGAACCCTACCGTTCACAGCTCCATCCAGATGGGAACCAAAATCACAGACAATATCAGCACCCATTAGGAAACTCATTAAAACTAATACCCACATCATCAGAGAATTCCATACCGCTACCATAACTTCACAACAGAATATCACAGTAGAAGAAAGACAAGCCATAGCTAAATTAAGGAAACACAAACATATAACTATAAAACCAGCAGACAAAGGCTCAAAGATAATTATTATGGACAACCAACAGTACCTCTTTGAAGCTCACCGCCAACTCTCTAACACACAACACTATACCCCTATTCCTGCCTCTACACAGATCCAGACACAAATAAAAATTAGACACATAATATTAGATCTTTATAAAAAGAAATACATTACATATAGACAAAAGGAATATCTAGATGGACCTGACTTACCCAGACAGAGACTCTTCTATCTCCTCCCTAAGATACATCAAACACCAGATACCTGGACAGTCCCTTTTGAGGTCCCGAAGGGAAGACCTATTGTGTCGGACTGTGGGAGTGAGTCCTCGCCAGCAGCGGAGTTTATTGACTATTTCCTCAACCCCATTTCACAAAGGCACCCCAGCTATCTGAAGGACACATACCACTTCATAGACACGCTTCACAACATTCCAGTCCCAGCAAACGCATACCTATTCACTATAGATATAGATTCTCTCTACACCAACATAGATATCTTGTCAGGTTTAGCAGCAGTGAAATCTGCACTCCGGAGATATCCAGATCCAGATAGACCAGACTCACACCTCCTACAGCTTCTAGAGCTTGGATTAAGAAACAATGATTTCACATTCAATAATAAACACTACTTACATATTCATGGGACGGCGATGGGCAAAAAGTTTGCCCCAGCCTATGCTAATATTTATATGGCGGACTGGGAGTTGACAGCCTTAGATAAATGCCCATTGCGTCCCATGTTTTATAGACGATACCTGGATGATATCTTCGGAGTGTGGGAACATGATCTGGTACATTTCAAAACGTTTATTGAAATACTCAATAACCATCACCCAACCATAACTGTTAAATATGTCATTCACCCACATACAATTAACTTCCTGGATACAACAATATTCTTTCCAGAGACTGACACACACATAGTCTCTTTACAAACAAAAGTATACTTTAAAGACACAGACACACATGCCTTACTTCACAAGTCCAGTTATCACCCAAAACATACATTCACTGGTATTGTAAAATCACAACTCATTCGATTTCATAGATTATGTACACAACATAAAGACTTTAATCTAGCCACACAGACTCTTTTTAGTGCACTGAGAAAGAGGGGATATTCAAAGCGATCACTGAGGTACATAAAGGCCAACACACTGGCGGGCTTCACCCAGAACAGATTGCCTGATCCTCCTAATCCTACCTCTAACCCTAACCTTAACCCTAACCCTAACCCTAACCTTAACCCTAACCCTAACCCTAACCTTAACCTTAACCCTAACCCTAACCTTAACCCCAACCTTACCCCTAACCTTAACCCTAACCTTACCTCTAACCTTAACCCTAACCCTAACCCTAACCCTACCTCTAACCTTAACCCTAACCTTAACCCTAACCTTAACCCCAACCCCAACCCTAACCCTAACCTCAACCTTAACCTTAAACTTAACCTCCATAACTCTCCCGGGAGAACTCTTGACCAGGTACTGACTCCTGACCTGGGGGAACAGCCCACGCCTATCCCTATCCCTTTCCCGATTCTGGGTATGTATCCCTATCCCCCCCATCCTATCCCGGTCCTCCACCCTCAGACCTTTCCCAGACCCCCTGTTCCTATTCCCCCAACAGACACAGAACCACAGATTATACCCATTATCAGCACCTTCTCCGACGTAAACAGACTCCTTCACTCTAGACTAAAATTCGCTTTCACCCAAACACAACGCACATTCCCCCCACTTCAGGAATTCAGACCCATATCAGCTTTCCGTAGAAACCCCAATTTAAGGGATCTCTTAATTTTTGCAAATTTTTCCAATAAACCTACTCCCAAACTACCCGTTGAACAACAGTATCATAGACAACTTTCACACATTCAAAATCCACATGCACAAACCTCCAGTCCTATTTCACAACTCATGACCATCCATAGTACCAATATTGTCTATGCCATAACATGCACACTATGCCACAACATTTATATAGGAGAAACCGGTCACACAGTCCTGACACGCCTCAAACAGCACCTCTACACAATTAGAAAAAACATATTACAAACACACCTGGTCCAACATTTTCAGATTCACCCAACAACTTCCCTCCATATTACCGGTCTGGAGATGAAATCCACCTGGACCAGAGGCCAGAGAAAAGCGGCCGAATCCAGGTGGATTTCAAAACTTAATACTTTGGCTCCACTGGGGATGAATATCAAAGAATAAATAAAAACATTAACACTTTTGAGTTCTCGAGACCGGGCAAAGGTGCAATAGGCCCGTGCAACCTAAAGGTTTGAAACCAGTACAAACATAAACCCTCTTAAACCTAACCTAGCCAGTGCCATTGCTCCCACTTATCTGCCCGGTACTCTGCAGAATAATTAGTAAAAATTTCAATTTTTATTATTACAGTTTTATTTTATACACCCTCGGTCCACCCCCTCCACACTTATTTTACTGACAGACTCTTGGTGAATTCTTGGCATTAGACCCTACAGAAATCAAAGTTTTACACTTTTTTTATCTTGTAGATTATACATATTCAATACACAAGTTCCACCTATTGGAGAGATCAAACACACACTCACCATCCACGTATGATAAAGGAAACATTGACAATATTGTACTCCAGAAAGCTGACTTACTGACAAGCTTCTGTAGGGATACATTTTAACCGACAAGATATTGTTTTTATTTGATTTATTTCTTTTAAATAGTTTCCTGGTTGGTGTTTTTAACAACTCAACAAGTATCCCTCCTGATGCTAGTGACGGACAAAGACATGGATTCCATTCGTGGTTTCCCCCCCCCCCCCGAATAGATAGACCCATGATGCAACACCTACATATATTTACATAACCGCACCCACTAGAACCCAGGTAGATTATGTAGGCATTTTAGTACATTTTAATGATCCCTTCCTAGATAGATTCTACTTCTATGTAGGTACATTCTATTCTATCGTAGTATAATTTTTATTTTGTATTTGTATAATTTTCTGATTATTTCCAAAAATATCATTTTTTAAAATAAAAAAATAGCAATGGTGTGGCAACTCACAATACCCAAATGGAGGGAAACAATCATTGTTCTTACAATATATACTGATTTAAACGTCTCCCCCTCCCCCCCTTTCTTTTTTTCTCTCTCTTATTCTCCTTTTATTTACAGTTTTACCCTATTTGCCCCTCTATTTTCCGATATAAGTGGGTTCCATTGTACTCTCAACCTACCATACTAGCTAATATCAGCCAAGGACCAATCAGACATTGACACATCAGCCTAAGCCTTTTTGACTTATGCCCTCTCAACCTAGCATACTAGCAAACACTATTTTAAGATCCACTCAGACTATATGAACCAATAGTCTTCTTTTAATGGGTTGAGAACCCACCCCTCTCCCCTTCCAACCAGGATTTATATCCCTTCCTCAAAGACAGCTCTTCTTAGCCTCTGAAGAAGCATTATACATGCGAAACGTCAGGCCTTTTTTTCCCCTTTTCCCTTTGTTTGATACAGTGAACTTATTGAAATTTGCTTTTGAAAGTTTTTTAATAATAAAGGTAAATTTTAATCCAGCTATTGGGAGGAAACAAGATACAACTTAAGAACTAACAACCGAAGACAACTGAAGAACCAACAACGGAAAACTTTAAAAGACAATCCAGAAATCAAGAAGATAAGAAGACAACGAACAACATAAGCTACCTGGGTCGCTCCCAGCCGGTACAAAAAGGATAATCTTAATCTCAACTCTTAATGATCGGCTATGAAAAGCCAACTGAGATTTATTCCTGATTATTATTTGACCATGCTTGTCACTTATGAACATTTTTGAACATCTTGGCATGGTTCTGTTATAATCTCCACCCGGCACAGCCAGAAGAGGACTGGCCACCCCTCATAGCCTGGTTCCTCTCTAGGTTTCTTCCTAGGTTTTGGCCTTTCTAGGGAGTTTTTCCTAGCCACCGTGCTTCTACACCTGCATTACTAGCTGTTTGGGGTTTTAGGCTGGGTTTCTGTACAGCACTTCGAGATATTAGCTGATGTACGAAGGGCTATATAAAATAAAATTGATTGATTGATTGATAATGAATCAATAAAACTTTAAAGGAATTTATCACTTCAACGGTATAACAGTCAAGTTGGTTGTAACATCCACCTGTACTAATAACCCTCTTTCCAGGCTTTATCACCCACAGAATGTGGTAAGCATAATTCAACAACCACTATCTGTATGTGACTGAACATTAGCTGGGTTAAATATGCTTAGCAATAGATTCACTGTTTTGAACACCCTTCCGCAGGAGGGGGAGACAAACACCCACACTACAGCACAACACACAATGCCTAACACACCTTCCACTCAACACACAACTAAGACCTACTTCAAACTGATACAAGCCATACACCACAAACAAATCATTGAACATGCACTCAACACTCAGACATTTCCAGTGGGGATGATGAAACAGGTCACTAAACTCACAGACTTTATTAAACCATCATCCCCCAACATAGAGACAAAGCAGAAAGTAGCTGATAATACAAAAGATTGGATGTCAGCAAATATGCATATCTTGCATGAACACTACCAGGCAATACTAAACACTCTATCCCCTACAGGCTTCCCGTTTAACAGTAGTGCCTTCCAGACAGCAGCTCGTTGGGCCCAACACAGGTACAGGCACAAATTACGTGACAGTACAGTCCCCATAGTGCAATCACTGTTAGAGGACTCACCATCCACTAGTGCTTTAGAACCAAATCTAGCTTTAGCACAGGCCAGACGACCTACTCTAGCCTCATGGCCATGTTCCACAGCCACAGCCAGAGCCAAGACCAGCTTACCAACTTCAGGGTCTTCCCCACACGTCCTAGCCGGGACACTACCATCCACTCTGGCCTCCAGGCTGACTCAATCCTCCTTAGGAAGGGTACCACGACCAGTTCCGAGACTTGAAGCAATTAAAGCCCCAACTTTGGCTCCTAGGTCTGTTAGGAGCAAACCAACATCCTCTCCAGATTTGGCTTGGTCCTCAAGGGGCACTGTTACCATACCCGTAGCTTCGACACTGACTAAGGCTCCAGATAACATACCACCCGTATCTTCCCCAACTCCTAATAGGGATACCCTTGCTTATCCTCAGTTCACCTCCCCACCACCTGACCCTGATGAATTTATAGTAGACTTTGAACTTAGAGAGGAGGAATTTCCCACTCTCCAGTCAATTATGGTAAAGACAAAGCACACCATAGCCCAGACTAAGACCATCACAGTCCAGGCGCAGGTGATACACAGACCCTGCAGCCAACTTGATTCCAGGAGTGCCCCCACATTGACTAGGGCCACGGAGACCACACAACCACCCCAAACACCAATTATCAGCAATGTAGCGATTCAATCTGATCTAAACATTTCTGACCTCTCTGGGTCAGACACTAACATCTCCACTCTTGTTCCAACAGAGGTTCAACTAAATAAACACCAAAACCCTGCTGAGGTGGTGACTATGGAAAGAGGAGTAAAGGTGGAAAAAGTTGTGATGATGGCAGAAACCAAAGGGAAAATCAATCCCAATAGTTTCCTGTCTGAACCTTCCCCAATAGTAACCTCTCCACACACCAGATACCTCTTACCCACCCCACTTAGTCTGTCTCCAAAAAATAGGGTTCCTTCAGAGCCCACTGTGAGACTCACCCCTCTGCCTTCACCCAGACACTCTACCCCAACATCCCCAGCCACCCCCCCATTCTTGTACCAGCCAACTAGACATGACATGACAAACAGAAAAATCTATGACTGGAAAATAAAATCTCTCAAACCGATTGCTATCATTGGAGATTCAAATTTGAAAAGAATACCCTACCATCCGTACAAACACATCCAAATTGACAGTTATCCTGGAGCACAGTTCCACCACATTACTGGGGTATTGGCAAAATCTACCCCAAATCCTAACACCAAGGTGGTTGTGCTGTCTCTGGGGCTGAACAACAAAGATCAAACACAGAAACAAACACCCATAGGACAACTACAATCACTTCACAGTAAAGCAACAGCGATGTATCCTAATGCAACCATTTACTTCCCCATCATTAACTACTCTCCCCACCTGTCAGAGAAACAACAAACCATGTTGAAATATATCAACTCACACATCGCCACACACTACAACCCCCTATTAGAAATCCACCATTCAGATTTCCACACAGAGAAAGACAATATACACTGGACAGCAGATACAGGGGCAAAAATACTCCAACATTGGATGGAACAGCTAAAATAGTGGGGGAGGGTATGCCTACATCACAGCCCCTCCACCAAGACACAAACATCCTTAATCTTTCATCCACATTTCACTTATCACCCTCTGAGACTCGGCTGCTGGAGAGGGGACTCACTTTTATCCCCACACCACTGCATTCTGACTATGGGGACCTCCAGAGGGACATCTACAGGTATCATAGAGCTCTGAAACTTTTGGACCACTTTGATTATACATCGGATTACCGAACCCTACCGTTCACAGCTCCATCCAGATGGGAACCAAAATCACAGACAATATCAGCACCCATTAGGAAACTCATTAAAACTAATACACACATCATCAGGTGACTCTCAGATCCACCTCTACGCAGACGACACCATTTTGTATACACCTTCATTGGACACTGTGTTAACAAACCTCCAAACGAGCTTCAATGCCATACAACAATCCTTCAGTAGCCTTCAACTGCTCTTAAACACTAGTAAAACTAAATGCATGCTTTTCAATCGAACGCTGCTAGCACCCGCCCACCCGACTAGAATCACCACTCTCGACGGGTCTGACCTAGAGTATGTGGACAACTACAAATATCTAGGTGTCTGGTTAGACTGTAAACTCAACTTCCAGACTCACATAAAGAATCTCCAATCCAAAGTTAAATCTAGAATCGGCTTCCTATTTCGCAACAAAGCCTCCTTCACTCATGCTGCCAAACATGCCCTCGTAAAACTGACTATCCTACCGATCCTTGACTTCGGCGATGTCATTTACAAAATAGCCTCCAACACTCTACTCAGCAAATTGGATGTAGTCTATCACAGTGCCATCCGTTTTGTCTCCAAAGCCCCATACACTACCCACCACTGTGACCTGTACGCTCTTGTTGGCTGGTCCTCACTACATGTTCGTCGTCAAAACCACTGGCTCCAGGCCATCTATAAATCACTGCTAGGCAAATCCCCGCCTTATCTTAGCTCATTGGTCACCATAGCAGCACCCACCCGTAGTCTGCGCTCCAGCAGGTATATCTCACTGGTCATTCCCAAAGCCAACACCTCCTTTGGCCGCCATTCCTTCCAGTTGTCTGCTGCCAATGACTGGAACGAATTGCAAAAATCTCTGAAGCTGGAGACTCTTATCTCCCTCAATAACTTTAAGCATCAGTTGTCAGAGCACCTTACCGATCACTGCACCTGTACACAGCCCATCTGAAATTAGCCCACCCAACTACCTCATCCCTATATTGTTATTTATTTTGCTCTTTTGCACCCCAGTATCTCTATTTGCACATCATCTCTTGCACATCTAGCATTCCAGTGTTAATACTATTGTAATTATTCTGCACTATAGCCTATTTATTGCCTTACCTCCATAACTTGCTACATTTGCACACACTGTATATATATTTTCTGTTGTATTTCTGACTTTATGTTTTTTTTTTACCCCATATGTAACTCTGTGTTGTTTTTATTGCACTACTTTGCTTTATCTTGGCCAGGTCGCAGTTGTAAATGAGAACCTGTTCTCAACTGGCTTACCTGGTTAAATAAAGGTGAAATAAAATAAAAAAATAAAATCAGAGAATTCCATACCGCTACCATAACTTCACAACAGAATATCACAGTAGAAGAAAGACAAGCCATAGCTAAATTAAGGAAACACAAACATATAACTATAAAACCAGCAGACAAAGGCTCAAAGATAATTATCATGGACAACCAACAGTACCTCTTTGAAGCTCACCGCCAACTCTCTAACACACAACACTATACCCCTATTCCTGCCTCTACACAGATCCAGACACAAATAAAAATTAGACACATAATATTAGATCTTTATAAAAAGAAATACATTACATATAGACAAAAGGAATATCTAGATGGACCAGACTTACCCAGACAGACACTCTTCTATCTCCTCCCTAAGATACATCAAACACCAGATACCTGGACAGTCCCTTTTGAGGTCCCGAAGGGAAGACCTATTGTGTCGGACTGTGGGAGTGAGTCCTCGCCAGCAGCGGAGTTTATTGACTATTTCCTCAACCCCATTTCACAAAGGCACCCCAGCTATCTGAAGGACACATACCACTTCATAGACACGCTTCACAACATTCCAGTCCCAGCAAACGCATACCTATTCACTATAGATATAGATTCTCTCTACACCAACATAGATATCTTGTCAGGTTTAGCAGCAGTGAAATCTGCACTCCGGAGATATCCAGATCCAGATAGACCAGACTCACACCTCCTACAGCTTCTAGAGCTTGGATTAAGAAACAATGATTTCACATTCAATAATAAACACTACTTACAGATTCATGGGACGGCGATGGGCAAAAAGTTTGCCCCAGCCTATGCTAATATTTATATGGCGGACTGGGAGTTGACAGCCTTAGATAAATGCCCATTGCGTCCCATGTTTTATAGACGATACCTGGATGATATCTTCGGAGTGTGGGAACATGATCTGGTACATTTCAAAACGTTTATTGAAATACTCAATAACCATCACCCAACCATAACTGTTAAATATGTCATTCACCCACATACAATTAACTTCCTGGATACAACAATATTCTTTCCAGAGACTGACACACACATAGTCTCTTTACAAACAAAAGTATACTTTAAAGACACAGACACACATGCCTTACTTCACAAGTCCAGTTATCACCCAAAACATACATTCAGTGGTATTGTAAAATCACAACTCATTCGATTTCATAGATTATGTACACAACATAAAGACTTTAATCTAGCCACACAGACTCTTTTTAGTGCACTGAGAAAGAGGGGATATTCAAAGCGATCATTGAGGTACATAAAGGCCAACACACTGGCGGGCTTCACCCAGAACAGATTGCCTGATCCTCCTAATCCTACCTCTAACCCTAACCTTAACCCTAACCTTAACCCTAACCCTAACCTTAACCCTAACCTTAACCTTAACCTTAACCTTAACCCTAACCCTAACCTTAACCCCAACCTTACCCCTAACCTTACCTCTAACCTTACCTCTAACCTTAACCCTAACCTCAACCCTAACCTTAACCCCAACCCTAACCCTAACCTCAACCTTAACCTTAACCTTAAACTTAACCTCCATAACTCTCCCGGGAGAACTCTTGAGCAGGTACTGACTCCTTACCTGGGGGAACAGCCCACGCCTATCCCTATCCCTTTCCCGATTCTGGGTATGTATCCCTATCCCCCCCATCCTATCCCGGTCCTCCACCCTCAGACCTTTCCCAGACCCCCTGTTCCTATTCCCCCAACAGACACAGAAACCCAGATTATACCCATTATCAGCACCTTCTCCGACGTAAACAGACTCCTTCACTCTAGACTAAAATTCGCTTTCACCCAAACACAACGCACATTCCCCCCACTTCAGGAATTCAGACCCATATCAGCTTTCCGTAGAAACCCCAATTTAAGGGATCTCTTAATTTTTGCAAATTTTTCCAATAAACCTACTCCCAAACTACCCGTTGAACAACAGTATCATAGACAACTTTCACACATTCAAAATCCACATGCACAAACCTCCAGTCCTATTTCACAACTCATGACCATCCATAGTACCAATATTGTCTATGCCATAACATGCACACTATGCCACAACATTTATATAGGAGAAACCGGTCACACAGTCCTGACACGCATCAAACAGCACCTCTACACAATTAGAAAAAACATATTACAAACACACCTGGTCCAACATTTTCAGATTCACCCAACAACTTCCCTCCATATTACCGGTCTGGAGATGAAATCCACCTGGACCAGAGGCCAGAGAAAAGCGGCCGAATCCAGGTGGATTTCAAAACTTAATACTTTGGCTCCACTGGGGATGAATATCAAAGAATAAATAAAAACATTAACACTTTTGAGTTCTCGAGACTGGGCAAAGGTGCAATAGGCCCGTGCAACCTAAAGGTTTGAAACCAGTACAAACATAAACCCTCTTAAACCTAACCCTAACCCTAACCCTAACCCTAACCCTAACCCACCTGTCAGAGAAACAACAAACCATGTTGAAATATATCAACTCACACATCGCCACACACTACAACCCTCTATTAGAAATCCACCATTCAGATTTCCACACAGAGAAAGACAATATCCACTGGACAGCAGATACAGGGGCAAAAATACTCCAACATTGGATGGAACAGCTAAAATAGTGGGGGAGGGTATGCCTACATCACAGCCCCTCCACCAAGACACAAACATCCTTAATCTTTCATCCACATTTCACTTATCACCCTCTGAGACTCGGCTGCTGGAGAGGGGACTCACTTTTATCCCCACACCACTGCATTCTGACTATGGGGACCTCCAGAGGGACATCTACAGGTATCATAGAGCTCTGAAACTTTTGGACCACTTTGATTATACATCGGATTACCGAACCCTACCGTTCACAGCTCCATCCAGATGGGAACCAAAATCACAGACAATATCAGCACCCATTAGGAAACTCATTAAAACTAATACACACATCATCAGAGAATTCCATACCGCTACCATAACTTCACAACAGAATATCACAGTAGAAGAAAGACAAGCCATAGCTAAATTAAGGAAACACAAACATATAACTATAAAACCAGCAGACAAAGGCTCAAAGATAATTATTATGGACAACCAACAGTACCTCTTTGAAGCTCACCGCCAACTCTCTAACACACAACACTATACCCCTATTCCTGCCTCTACACAGATCCAGACACAAATAAAAATTAGACACATAATATTAGATCTTTATAAAAAGAAATACATTACATATAGACAAAAGGAATATCTAGATGGACCAGACTTACCCAGACAGAGACTCTTCTATCTCCTCCCTAAGATACATCAAACACCAGATGCCTGGACAGTCCCTTTTGAGGTCCCGAAGGGAAGACCTATTGTGTCGGACTGTGGGAGTGAGTCCTCGCCAGCAGCGGAGTTTATTGACTATTTCCTCAACCCCATTTCACAAAGGCACCCCAGCTATCTGAAGGACACATACCACTTCATAGACACGCTTCACAACATTCCAGTCCCAGCAAACGCATACCTATTCACTATAGATATAGATTCTCTCTACACCAACATAGATATCTTGTCAGGTTTAGCAGCAGTGAAATCTGCACTCCGGAGATATCCAGATCCAGATAGACCAGACTCACACCTCCTACAGCTTCTAGAGCTTGGATTAAGAAACAATGATTTCACATTCAATAATAAACACTACTTACAGATTCATGGGACGGCGATGGGCAAAAAGTTTGCCCCAGCCTATGCTAATATTTATATGGCGGACTGGGAGTTGACAGCCTTAGATAAGTGCCCATTGCGTCCCATGTTTTATAGACGATACCTGGATGATATCTTCGGAGTGTGGGAACATGATCTGGTACATTTCAAAACGTTTATTGAAATACTCAATAACCATCACCCAACCATAACTGTTAAATATGTCATTCACCCACATACAATTAACTTCCTGGATACAACAATATTCTTTCCAGAGACTGACACACACATAGTCTCTTTACAAACAAAAGTATACTTTAAAGACACAGACACACATGCCTTACTTCACAAGTCCAGTTATCACCCAAAACATACATTCACTGGTATTGTAAAATCACAACTCATTCGATTTCATAGATTATGTACACAACATAAAGACTTTAATCTAGCCACACAGACACTTTTTAGTGCACTGAGAAAGAGGGGATATTCAAAGCGATCATTGAGGTACATAAAGGCCAACACACTGGCGGGCTTCACCCAGAACAGATTGCCTGATCCTCCTAATCCTACCTCTAACCCTAACCTTAACCCTAACCTTAACCCTAACCCTAACCTTAACCCTAACCTTAACCTTAACCTTAACCCTAACCCTAACCTTAACCCCAACCTTACCCCTAACCTTACCTCTAACCTTACCTCTAACCTTAACCTTAACCCTAACCCTAACCCTAACCTTACCTCTAACCTTACCTCTAACCTTAACCCTAACCTCAACCCTAACCTTAACCCCAACCCTAACCCTAACCTCAACCTTAACCTTAACCTTAAACTTAACCTCCATAACTCTCCCGGGAGAACTCTTGAGCAGGTACTGACTCCTGACCTGGGGGAACAGCCCACGCCTATCCCTATCCCTTTCCCGATTCTGGGTATGTATCCCTATCCCCCCCATCCTATCCCGGTCCTCCACCCTCAGACCTTTCCCAGACCCCCTGTTCCTATTCCCCCAACAGACACAGAACCCCAGATTATACCCATTATCAGCACCTTCTCCGACGTAAACAGACTCCTTCACTCTAGACTAAAATTCGCTTTCACCCAAACACAACGCACATTCCCCCCACTTCAGGAATTCAGACCCATATCAGCTTTCCGTAGAAACCCCAATTTAAGGGATCTCTTAATTTTTGCAAAGTTTTCCAATAAACCTACTCCTAAACTACCCGTTGAACAACAGTATCATAGACAACTTTCACACATTCAAAATCCACATGCACAAACCTCCAGTCCTATTTCACAACTCATGACCATCCATAGTACCAATATTGTCTATGCCATAACATGCACACTATGCCACAACATTTATATAGGAGAAACCGGTCACACAGTCCTGACACGCCTCAAACAGCACCTCTACACAATTAGAAAAAACATATTACAAACACACCTGGTCCAACATTTTCAGATTCACCCAACAACTTCCCTCCATATTACCGGTCTGGAGATGAAATCCACCTGGACCAGAGGCCAGAGAAAAGCGGCCGAATCCAGGTGGATTTCAAAACTTAATACTTTGGCTCCACTGGGGATGAATATCAAAGAATAAATAAAAACATTAACACTTTTGAGTTCTCGAGACCGGGCAAAGGTGCAATAGGCCCGTGCAACCTAAAGGTTTGAAACCAGTACAAACATAAACCCTCTTAAACCTAACCCTAACCCTAACCCTAACCCTAACCCTAACCCTAACCCTAACCCTAACCCACCTGTCAGAGAAACAACAAACCATGTTGAAATATATCAACTCACACATCGCCACACACTACAACCCTCTATTAGAAATCCACCATTCAGATTTCCACACAGAGAAAGACAATATCCACTGGACAGCAGATACAGGGGCAAAAATACTCCAACATTGGATGGAACAGCTAAAATAGTGGGGGAGGGTATGCCTACATCACAGCCCCTCCACCAAGACACAAACATCCTTAATCTTTCATCCACATTTCACTTATCACCCTCTGAGACTCGGCTGCTGGAGAGGGGACTCACTTTTATCCCCACACCACTGCATTCTGACTATGGGGACCTCCAGAGGGACATCTACAGGTATCATAGAGCTCTGAAACTTTTGGACCACTTTGATTATACATCGGATTACCGAACCCTACCGTTCACAGCTCCATCCAGATGGGAACCAAAATCACAGACAATATCAGCACCCATTAGGAAACTCATTAAAACTAATACACACATCATCAGAGAATTCCATACCGCTACCATAACTTCACAACAGAATATCACAGTAGAAGAAAGACAAGCCATAGCTAAATTAAGGAAACACAAACATATAACTATAAAACCAGCAGACAAAGGCTCAAAGATAATTATTATGGACAACCAACAGTACCTCTTTGAAGCTCACCGCCAACTCTCTAACACACAACACTATACCCCTATTCCTGCCTCTACACAGATCCAGACACAAATAAAAATTAGACACATAATATTAGATCTTTATAAAAAGAAATACATTACATATAGACAAAAGGAATATCTAGATGGACCAGACTTACCCAGACAGAGACTCTTCTATCTCCTCCCTAAGATACATCAAACACCAGATGCCTGGACAGTCCCTTTTGAGGTCCCGAAGGGAAGACCTATTGTGTCGGACTGTAGGAGTGAGTCCTCGCCAGCAGCGGAGTTTATTGACTATTTCCTCAACCCCATTTCACAAAGGCACCCCAGCTATCTGAAGGACACATACCACTTCATAGACACGCTTCACAACATTCCAGTCCCAGCAAACGCATACCTATTCACTATAGATATAGATTCTCTCTACACCAACATAGATATCTTGTCAGGTTTAGCAGCAGTGAAATCTGCACTCCGGAGATATCCAGATCCAGATAGACCAGACTCACACCTCCTACAGCTTCTAGAGCTTGGATTAAGAAACAATGATTTCACATTCAATAATAAACACTACTTACAGATTCATGGGACGGCGATGGGCAAAAAGTTTGCCCCAGCCTATGCTAATATTTATATGGCGGACTGGGAGTTGACAGCCTTAGATAAATGCCCATTGCGTCCCATGTTTTATAGACGATACCTGGATGATATCTTCGGAGTGTGGGAACATGATCTGGTACATTTCAAAACGTTTATTGAAATACTCAATAACCATCACCCAACCATAACTGTTAAATATGTCATTCACCCACATACAATTAACTTCCTGGATACAACAATATTCTTTCCAGAGACTGACACACACATAGTCTCTTTACAAACAAAAGTATACTTTAAAGACACAGACACACATGCCTTACTTCACAAGTCCAGTTATCACCCAAAACATACATTCACTGGTATTGTAAAATCACAACTCATTCGATTTCATAGATTATGTACACAACATAAAGACTTTAATCTAGCCACACAGACTCTTTTTAGTGCACTGAGAAAGAGGGGATATTCAAAGCGATCACTGAGGTACATAAAGGCCAACACACTGGCGGGCTTCACCCAGAACAGATTGCCTGATCCTCCTAATCCTACCTCTAACCCTAACCTTAACCCTAACCCTAACCCTAACCTTAACCCTAACCCTAACCTTAACCTTAACCTTAACCTTAACCTTAACCCTAACCCTAACCTTAACCCCAACCTTACCCCTAACCTTAACCCTAACCTTACCTCTAACCTTAACCCTAACCCTAACCCTAACCCTACCTCTAACCTTAACCCTAACCTTAACCCTAACCTTAACCCCAACCCCAACCCTAACCCTAACCTCAACCTTAACCTTAAACTTAACCTCCATAACTCTCCCGGGAGAACTCTTGACCAGGTACTGACTCCTGACCTGGGGGAACAGCCCACGCCTATCCCTATCCCTTTCCCGATTCTGGGTATGTATCCCTATCCCCCCCATCCTATCCCGGTCCTCCACCCTCAGACCTTTCCCAGACCCCCTGTTCCTATTCCCCCAACAGACACAGAACCACAGATTATACCCATTATCAGCACCTTCTCCGACGTAAACAGACTCCTTCACTCTAGACTAAAATTCGCTTTCACCCAAACACAACGCACATTCCCCCCACTTCAGGAATTCAGACCCATATCAGCTTTCCGTAGAAACCCCAATTTAAGGGATCTCTTAATTTTTGCAAATTTTTCCAATAAACCTACTCCCAAACTACCCGTTGAACAACAGTATCATAGACAACTTTCACACATTCAAAATCCACATGCACAAACCTCCAGTCCTATTTCACAACTCATGACCATCCATAGTACCAATATTGTCTATGCCATAACATGCACACTATGCCACAACATTTATATAGGAGAAACCGGTCACACAGTCCTGACACGCCTCAAACAGCACCTCTACACAATTAGAAAAAACATATTACAAACACACCTGGTCCAACATTTTCAGATTCACCCAACAACTTCCCTCCATATTACCGGTCTGGAGATGAAATCCACCTGGACCAGAGGCCAGAGAAAAGCGGCCGAATCCAGGTGGATTTCAAAACTTAATACTTTGGCTCCACTGGGGATGAATATCAAAGAATAAATAAAAACATTAACACTTTTGAGTTCTCGAGACCGGGCAAAGGTGCAATAGGCCCGTGCAACCTAAAGGTTTGAAACCAGTACAAACATAAACCCTCTTAAACCTAACCTAGCCAGTGCCATTGCTCCCACTTATCTGCCCGGTACTCTGCAGAATAATTAGTAAAAATTTCAATTTTTATTATTACAGTTTTATTTTATACACCCTCGGTCCACCCCCTCCACACTTATTTTACTGACAGACTCTTGGTGAATTCTTGGCATTAGACCCTACAGAAATCAAAGTTTTACACTTTTTTTATCTTGTAGATTATACATATTCAATACACAAGTTCCACCTATTGGAGAGATCAAACACACACTCACCATCCACGTATGATAAAGGAAACATTGACAATATTGTACTCCAGAAAGCTGACTTACTGACAAGCTTCTGTAGGGATACATTTTAACCGACAAGATATTGTTTTTATTTGATTTATTTCTTTTAAATAGTTTCCAGGTTGGTGGTTGGTGTTTTTAACAACCCAACAAGTAGCCCTCCTGATGCTAGTGACGGACAAAGACATGGATTCCATTCGTGGTTTCCCCCCCCCCCCGAATAGATAGACCCATGATGCAACACCTACATATATTTACATAACCGCACCCACTAGAACCCAGGTAGATTATGTAGGCATTTTAGTACATTTTAATGATCCCTTCCTAGATAGATTCTACTTCTATGTAGGTACATTCTATTCTATCGTAGTATAATTTTTATTTTGTATTTGTATAATTTTCTGATTATTTCCAAAAATATCATTTTTTTAAATAAAAAAATAGCAATGGTGTGGCAACTCACAATACCCAAATGGAGGGAAACAATCATTGTTCTTACAATATATACTGATTTAAACGTCTCCCCCTCCCCCCCTTTCTTTTTTTCTCTCTCTTATTCTCCTTTTATTTACAGTTTTACCCTATTTGCCCCTCTATTTTCCGATATAAGTGGGTTCCATTGTACTCTCAACCTACCATACTAGCTAATATCAGCTAAGGACCAATCAGACATTGACACATCAGCCTAAGCCTTTTTGACTTATGCCCTCTCAACCTAGCATACTAGCAAACACTATTTTAAGATCCAATCAGACTATATGAACCAATAGTCTTCTTTTAATGGGTTGAGAACCCACCCCTCTCCCCTTCCAACCAGGATTTATATCCCTTCCTCAAAGACAGCTCTTCTTAGCCTCTGAAGAAGCATTATACATGCGAAACGTCAGGCCTTTTTTTCCCTTTTCCTTTTGTTTGATACAGTGAACTTATTGAAATTTGCTTTTGAAAGTTTTTAAATAATAAAGGTAAATTTTAATCCAGCTATTGGGAGGAAACAAGATACAATTTAAGAACTAACAACCGAAGACAACTGAAGAACCAACAACGGAAAACTTTAAAAGACAATCCAGAAATCAAGAAGATAAGAAGACAACGAACAACATAAGCTACCTGGGTCGCTCCCAGCCGGTACAAAAAGGATAATGAATCAATAAAACTTTAAAGGAATTTATCACTTCAACGGTATAACAGTCAAGTTGGTTGTAACATCCACCTGTGCTAATACCCCTCTTTCCAGGCTTTATCACCCACAGAATGTGGTAAGCATAATTCAACAACCACTATCTGTATGTGACTGAACATTAGCTGGGTTAAATATGCTTAGCAATAGATTCACTGTTTTGAACACCCTTCCGCAGGAGGGGGAGACAAACACCCACACTACAGCACAACACACAATGCCTAACACACCTTCCACTCAACACACAACTAAGACCTACTTCAAACTGATACAAGCCATACACCACAAACAAATCATTGAACATGCACTCAACACTCAGACATTTCCAGTGGGGATGATGAAACAGGTCACTAAACTCACAGACTTTATTAAACCATCATCCCCCAACATAGAGACAAAGCAGAAAGTAGCTGATAATACAAAAAATTGGATGTCAGCAAATATGCATATCTTGCATGAACACTACCAGGCAATACTAAACACTCTATCCCCTACAGGCTTCCCGTTTAACAGTAGTGCCTTCCAGACAGCAGCTCGTTGGGCCCAACACAGGTACAGGCACAAATTACGTGACAGTACAGTCCCCATAGTACAATCACTGTTAGAGGACTCACCATCCACTAGTGCTTTAGAACCAAATCCAGCTTTAGCACAGGCCAGACGACCTACTCTAGCCTCATGGCCATGTTCCACAGCCACAGCCAGAGCCAAGACCAGCTTACCAACTTCAGGGTCTTCCCCACACGTCCTAGCCGGGACACTACCATCCACTCTGGCCTCCAGGCTGACTCAATCCTCCTTAGGAAGGGTACCACGACCAGTTCCGAGACTTGAAGCAATTAAAGCCCCAACTTTGGCTCCTAGGTCTGTTAGGAGCAAACCAACATCCTCTCCAGATTTGGCTTGGTCCTCAAGGGGCACTGTTACCATACCCGTAGCTTCGACACTGACTAAGGCTCCAGATAACATACCACCCGTATCTTCCCCAACTCCTAATAGGGATACCCTTGCTTATCCTCAGTTCACCTCCCCACCACCTGACCCTGATGAATTTATAGTAGACTTTGAACTTAGAGAGGAGGAATTTCCCACTCTCCAGTCAATTATGGTAAAGACAAAGCACACCATAGCCCAGACTAAGACCATCACAGTCCAGGCGCAGGTGATACACAGACCCTGCAGCCAACTTGATTCCAGGAGTGCCCCCACATTGACTAGGGCCACGGAGACCACACAACCACCCCAAACACCAATTATCAGCAATGTAGCGATTCAATCTGATCTAAACATTTCTGACCTCTCTGGGTCAGACACTAACATCTCCACTCTTGTTCCAACAGAGGTTCAACTAAATAAACACCAAAACCCTGCTGAGGTGGTGACTATGGAAAGAGGAGTAAAGGTGGAAAAAGTTGTGATGATGGCAGAAACCAAAGGGGAAATCAATCCCAATAGTTTCCTGTCTGAACCTTCCCCAATACTAACCTCTCCACACACCAGATACCTCTTACCCACCCCACTTAGTCTATCTCCAAAAAATAGGGTTCCTTCAGAGCCCACTGTGAGACTCACCCCTCTGCCTTCACCCAGACACTCTACCCCAACATTCCCAGCCACCCCCCCATTCTTGTACCAGCCAACTAGACATGACATGACAAACAGAAAAATCTATGACTGGAAAATAAAATCTCTCAAACCGATTGCTATCATTGGAGATTCAAATTTGAAAAGAATACCCTACCATCCGTACAAACACATCCAAATTGACAGTTATCCTGGAGCACAGTTCCACCACATTACTGGGGTATTGGCAAAATCTACCCCAAATCCTAACACCAAGGTGGTTGTGCTGTCTCTGGGGCTGAACAACAAAGATCAAACACAGAAACAAACACCCATAGGACAACTACAATCACTTCACAGTAAAGCAACAGCGATGTATCCTAATGCAACCATTTACTTCCCCATCATTAACTACTCTCCCCACCTGTCAGAGAAACAACAAACCATGTTGAAATATATCAACTCCCACATCGCCACACACTACAACCTCCTATTAGAAATCCACCATTCAGATTTCCACACAGAGAAAGACAATATACACTGGACAGCAGATACAGGGGCAAAAATACTCCAACATTGGATGGAACAGCTAAAATAGTGGGGGAGGGTATGCCTACATCACAGCCCCTCCACCAAGACACAAACATCCTTAATCTTTCATCCACATTTCACTTATCACCCTCTGAGACTCGGCTGCTGGAGAGGGGACTCACTTTTATCCCCACACCACTGCATTCTGACTATGGGGACCTCCAGAGGGACATCTACAGGTATCATAGAGCTCTGAAACTTTTGGACCACTTTGATTATAAAACGGATTACCGAACCCTACCGTTCACAGCTCCATCCAGATGGGAACCAAAATCACAGACAATATCAGCACCCATTAGGAAACTCATTAAAACTAATACCCACATCATCAGAGAATTCCATACCGCTACCATAACTTCACAACAGAATATCACAGTAGAAGAAAGACAAGCCATAGCTAAATTAAGGAAACACAAACATATAACTATAAAACCAGCAGACAAAGGCTCAAAGATAATTATTATGGACAACCAACAGTACCTCTTTGAAGCTCACCGCCAACTCTCTAACACACAACACTATACCCCTATTCCTGCCTCTACACAGATCCAGACACAAATAAAAATTAGACACATAATATTAGATCTTTATAAAAAGAAATACATTACATATAGACAAAAGGAATATCTAGATGGACCTGACTTACCCAGACAGAGACTCTTCTATCTCCTCCCTAAGATACATCAAACACCAGATACCTGGACAGTCCCTTTTGAGGTCCCGAAGGGAAGACCTATTGTGTCGGACTGTGGGAGTGAGTCCTCGCCAGCAGCGGAGTTTATTGACTATTTCCTCAACCCCATTTCACAAAGGCACCCCAGCTATCTGAAGGACACATACCACTTCATAGACACGCTTCACAACATTCCAGTCCCAGCAAACGCATACCTATTCACTATAGATATAGATTCTCTCTACACCAACATAGATATCTTGTCAGGTTTAGCAGCAGTGAAATCTGCACTCCGGAGATATCCAGATCCAGATAGACCAGACTCACACCTCCTACAGCTTCTAGAGCTTGGATTAAGAAACAATGATTTCACATTCAATAATAAACACTACTTACATATTCATGGGACGGCGATGGGCAAAAAGTTTGCCCCAGCCTATGCTAATATTTATATGGCGGACTGGGAGTTGACAGCCTTAGATAAATGCCCATTGCGTCCCATGTTTTATAGACGATACCTGGATGATATCTTCGGAGTGTGGGAACATGATCTGGTACATTTCAAAACGTTTATTGAAATACTCAATAACCATCACCCAACCATAACTGTTAAATATGTCATTCACCCACATACAATTAACTTCCTGGATACAACAATATTCTTTCCAGAGACTGACACACACATAGTCTCTTTACAAACAAAAGTATACTTTAAAGACACAGACACACATGCCTTACTTCACAAGTCCAGTTATCACCCAAAACATACATTCACTGGTATTGTAAAATCACAACTCATTCGATTTCATAGATTATGTACACAACATAAAGACTTTAATCTAGCCACACAGACTCTTTTTAGTGCACTGAGAAAGAGGGGATATTCAAAGCGATCACTGAGGTACATAAAGGCCAACACACTGGCGGGCTTCACCCAGAACAGATTGCCTGATCCTCCTAATCCTACCTCTAACCCTAACCTTAACCCTAACCCTAACCCTAACCTTAACCCTAACCCTAACCCTAACCTTAACCTTAACCCTAACCCTAACCTTAACCCCAACCTTACCCCTAACCTTAACCCTAACCTTACCTCTAACCTTAACCCTAACCCTAACCCTAACCCTACCTCTAACCTTAACCCTAACCTTAACCCTAACCTTAACCCCAACCCCAACCCTAACCCTAACCTCAACCTTAACCTTAAACTTAACCTCCATAACTCTCCCGGGAGAACTCTTGACCAGGTACTGACTCCTGACCTGGGGGAACAGCCCACGCCTATCCCTATCCCTTTCCCGATTCTGGGTATGTATCCCTATCCCCCCCATCCTATCCCGGTCCTCCACCCTCAGACCTTTCCCAGACCCCCTGTTCCTATTCCCCCAACAGACACAGAACCACAGATTATACCCATTATCAGCACCTTCTCCGACGTAAACAGACTCCTTCACTCTAGACTAAAATTCGCTTTCACCCAAACACAACGCACATTCCCCCCACTTCAGGAATTCAGACCCATATCAGCTTTCCGTAGAAACCCCAATTTAAGGGATCTCTTAATTTTTGCAAATTTTTCCAATAAACCTACTCCCAAACTACCCGTTGAACAACAGTATCATAGACAACTTTCACACATTCAAAATCCACATGCACAAACCTCCAGTCCTATTTCACAACTCATGACCATCCATAGTACCAATATTGTCTATGCCATAACATGCACACTATGCCACAACATTTATATAGGAGAAACCGGTCACACAGTCCTGACACGCCTCAAACAGCACCTCTACACAATTAGAAAAAACATATTACAAACACACCTGGTCCAACATTTTCAGATTCACCCAACAACTTCCCTCCATATTACCGGTCTGGAGATGAAATCCACCTGGACCAGAGGCCAGAGAAAAGCGGCCGAATCCAGGTGGATTTCAAAACTTAATACTTTGGCTCCACTGGGGATGAATATCAAAGAATAAATAAAAACATTAACACTTTTGAGTTCTCGAGACCGGGCAAAGGTGCAATAGGCCCGTGCAACCTAAAGGTTTGAAACCAGTACAAACATAAACCCTCTTAAACCTAACCTAGCCAGTGCCATTGCTCCCACTTATCTGCCCGGTACTCTGCAGAATAATTAGTAAAAATTTCAATTTTTATTATTACAGTTTTATTTTATACACCCTCGGTCCACCCCCTCCACACTTATTTTACTGACAGACTCTTGGTGAATTCTTGGCATTAGACCCTACAGAAATCAAAGTTTTACACTTTTTTTATCTTGTAGATTATACATATTCAATACACAAGTTCCACCTATTGGAGAGATCAAACACACACTCACCATCCACGTATGATAAAGGAAACATTGACAATATTGTACTCCAGAAAGCTGACTTACTGACAAGCTTCTGTAGGGATACATTTTAACCGACAAGATATTGTTTTTATTTGATTTATTTCTTTTAAATAGTTTCCTGGTTGGTGTTTTTAACAACTCAACAAGTATCCCTCCTGATGCTAGTGACGGACAAAGACATGGATTCCATTCGTGGTTTCCCCCCCCCCCCCGAATAGATAGACCCATGATGCAACACCTACATATATTTACATAACCGCACCCACTAGAACCCAGGTAGATTATGTAGGCATTTTAGTACATTTTAATGATCCCTTCCTAGATAGATTCTACTTCTATGTAGGTACATTCTATTCTATCGTAGTATAATTTTTATTTTGTATTTGTATAATTTTCTGATTATTTCCAAAAATATCATTTTTTAAAATAAAAAAATAGCAATGGTGTGGCAACTCACAATACCCAAATGGAGGGAAACAATCATTGTTCTTACAATATATACTGATTTAAACGTCTCCCCCTCCCCCCCTTTCTTTTTTTCTCTCTCTTATTCTCCTTTTATTTACAGTTTTACCCTATTTGCCCCTCTATTTTCCGATATAAGTGGGTTCCATTGTACTCTCAACCTACCATACTAGCTAATATCAGCCAAGGACCAATCAGACATTGACACATCAGCCTAAGCCTTTTTGACTTATGCCCTCTCAACCTAGCATACTAGCAAACACTATTTTAAGATCCACTCAGACTATATGAACCAATAGTCTTCTTTTAATGGGTTGAGAACCCACCCCTCTCCCCTTCCAACCAGGATTTATATCCCTTCCTCAAAGACAGCTCTTCTTAGCCTCTGAAGAAGCATTATACATGCGAAACGTCAGGCCTTTTTTTCCCCTTTTCCCTTTGTTTGATACAGTGAACTTATTGAAATTTGCTTTTGAAAGTTTTTTAATAATAAAGGTAAATTTTAATCCAGCTATTGGGAGGAAACAAGATACAACTTAAGAACTAACAACCGAAGACAACTGAAGAACCAACAACGGAAAACTTTAAAAGACAATCCAGAAATCAAGAAGATAAGAAGACAACGAACAACATAAGCTACCTGGGTCGCTCCCAGCCGGTACAAAAAGGATAATCTTAATCTCAACTCTTAATGATCGGCTATGAAAAGCCAACTGAGATTTATTCCTGATTATTATTTGACCATGCTTGTCACTTATGAACATTTTTGAACATCTTGGCATGGTTCTGTTATAATCTCCACCCGGCACAGCCAGAAGAGGACTGGCCACCCCTCATAGCCTGGTTCCTCTCTAGGTTTCTTCCTAGGTTTTGGCCTTTCTAGGGAGTTTTTCCTAGCCACCGTGCTTCTACACCTGCATTACTAGCTGTTTGGGGTTTTAGGCTGGGTTTCTGTACAGCACTTCGAGATATTAGCTGATGTACGAAGGGCTATATAAAATAAAATTGATTGATTGATTGATAATGAATCAATAAAACTTTAAAGGAATTTATCACTTCAACGGTATAACAGTCAAGTTGGTTGTAACATCCACCTGTACTAATAACCCTCTTTCCAGGCTTTATCACCCACAGAATGTGGTAAGCATAATTCAACAACCACTATCTGTATGTGACTGAACATTAGCTGGGTTAAATATGCTTAGCAATAGATTCACTGTTTTGAACACCCTTCCGCAGGAGGGGGAGACAAACACCCACACTACAGCACAACACACAATGCCTAACACACCTTCCACTCAACACACAACTAAGACCTACTTCAAACTGATACAAGCCATACACCACAAACAAATCATTGAACATGCACTCAACACTCAGACATTTCCAGTGGGGATGATGAAACAGGTCACTAAACTCACAGACTTTATTAAACCATCATCCCCCAACATAGAGACAAAGCAGAAAGTAGCTGATAATACAAAAGATTGGATGTCAGCAAATATGCATATCTTGCATGAACACTACCAGGCAATACTAAACACTCTATCCCCTACAGGCTTCCCGTTTAACAGTAGTGCCTTCCAGACAGCAGCTCGTTGGGCCCAACACAGGTACAGGCACAAATTACGTGACAGTACAGTCCCCATAGTGCAATCACTGTTAGAGGACTCACCATCCACTAGTGCTTTAGAACCAAATCTAGCTTTAGCACAGGCCAGACGACCTACTCTAGCCTCATGGCCATGTTCCACAGCCACAGCCAGAGCCAAGACCAGCTTACCAACTTCAGGGTCTTCCCCACACGTCCTAGCCGGGACACTACCATCCACTCTGGCCTCCAGGCTGACTCAATCCTCCTTAGGAAGGGTACCACGACCAGTTCCGAGACTTGAAGCAATTAAAGCCCCAACTTTGGCTCCTAGGTCTGTTAGGAGCAAACCAACATCCTCTCCAGATTTGGCTTGGTCCTCAAGGGGCACTGTTACCATACCCGTAGCTTCGACACTGACTAAGGCTCCAGATAACATACCACCCGTATCTTCCCCAACTCCTAATAGGGATACCCTTGCTTATCCTCAGTTCACCTCCCCACCACCTGACCCTGATGAATTTATAGTAGACTTTGAACTTAGAGAGGAGGAATTTCCCACTCTCCAGTCAATTATGGTAAAGACAAAGCACACCATAGCCCAGACTAAGACCATCACAGTCCAGGCGCAGGTGATACACAGACCCTGCAGCCAACTTGATTCCAGGAGTGCCCCCACATTGACTAGGGCCACGGAGACCACACAACCACCCCAAACACCAATTATCAGCAATGTAGCGATTCAATCTGATCTAAACATTTCTGACCTCTCTGGGTCAGACACTAACATCTCCACTCTTGTTCCAACAGAGGTTCAACTAAATAAACACCAAAACCCTGCTGAGGTGGTGACTATGGAAAGAGGAGTAAAGGTGGAAAAAGTTGTGATGATGGCAGAAACCAAAGGGAAAATCAATCCCAATAGTTTCCTGTCTGAACCTTCCCCAATAGTAACCTCTCCACACACCAGATACCTCTTACCCACCCCACTTAGTCTGTCTCCAAAAAATAGGGTTCCTTCAGAGCCCACTGTGAGACTCACCCCTCTGCCTTCACCCAGACACTCTACCCCAACATCCCCAGCCACCCCCCCATTCTTGTACCAGCCAACTAGACATGACATGACAAACAGAAAAATCTATGACTGGAAAATAAAATCTCTCAAACCGATTGCTATCATTGGAGATTCAAATTTGAAAAGAATACCCTACCATCCGTACAAACACATCCAAATTGACAGTTATCCTGGAGCACAGTTCCACCACATTACTGGGGTATTGGCAAAATCTACCCCAAATCCTAACACCAAGGTGGTTGTGCTGTCTCTGGGGCTGAACAACAAAGATCAAACACAGAAACAAACACCCATAGGACAACTACAATCACTTCACAGTAAAGCAACAGCGATGTATCCTAATGCAACCATTTACTTCCCCATCATTAACTACTCTCCCCACCTGTCAGAGAAACAACAAACCATGTTGAAATATATCAACTCACACATCGCCACACACTACAACCCCCTATTAGAAATCCACCATTCAGATTTCCACACAGAGAAAGACAATATACACTGGACAGCAGATACAGGGGCAAAAATACTCCAACATTGGATGGAACAGCTAAAATAGTGGGGGAGGGTATGCCTACATCACAGCCCCTCCACCAAGACACAAACATCCTTAATCTTTCATCCACATTTCACTTATCACCCTCTGAGACTCGGCTGCTGGAGAGGGGACTCACTTTTATCCCCACACCACTGCATTCTGACTATGGGGACCTCCAGAGGGACATCTACAGGTATCATAGAGCTCTGAAACTTTTGGACCACTTTGATTATACATCGGATTACCGAACCCTACCGTTCACAGCTCCATCCAGATGGGAACCAAAATCACAGACAATATCAGCACCCATTAGGAAACTCATTAAAACTAATACACACATCATCAGGTGACTCTCAGATCCACCTCTACGCAGACGACACCATTTTGTATACACCTTCATTGGACACTGTGTTAACAAACCTCCAAACGAGCTTCAATGCCATACAACAATCCTTCAGTAGCCTTCAACTGCTCTTAAACACTAGTAAAACTAAATGCATGCTTTTCAATCGAACGCTGCTAGCACCCGCCCACCCGACTAGAATCACCACTCTCGACGGGTCTGACCTAGAGTATGTGGACAACTACAAATATCTAGGTGTCTGGTTAGACTGTAAACTCAACTTCCAGACTCACATAAAGAATCTCCAATCCAAAGTTAAATCTAGAATCGGCTTCCTATTTCGCAACAAAGCCTCCTTCACTCATGCTGCCAAACATGCCCTCGTAAAACTGACTATCCTACCGATCCTTGACTTCGGCGATGTCATTTACAAAATAGCCTCCAACACTCTACTCAGCAAATTGGATGTAGTCTATCACAGTGCCATCCGTTTTGTCTCCAAAGCCCCATACACTACCCACCACTGTGACCTGTACGCTCTTGTTGGCTGGTCCTCACTACATGTTCGTCGTCAAAACCACTGGCTCCAGGCCATCTATAAATCACTGCTAGGCAAATCCCCGCCTTATCTTAGCTCATTGGTCACCATAGCAGCACCCACCCGTAGTCTGCGCTCCAGCAGGTATATCTCACTGGTCATTCCCAAAGCCAACACCTCCTTTGGCCGCCATTCCTTCCAGTTGTCTGCTGCCAATGACTGGAACGAATTGCAAAAATCTCTGAAGCTGGAGACTCTTATCTCCCTCAATAACTTTAAGCATCAGTTGTCAGAGCACCTTACCGATCACTGCACCTGTACACAGCCCATCTGAAATTAGCCCACCCAACTACCTCATCCCTATATTGTTATTTATTTTGCTCTTTTGCACCCCAGTATCTCTATTTGCACATCATCTCTTGCACATCTAGCATTCCAGTGTTAATACTATTGTAATTATTCTGCACTATAGCCTATTTATTGCCTTACCTCCATAACTTGCTACATTTGCACACACTGTATATATATTTTCTGTTGTATTTCTGACTTTATGTTTTTTTTTTACCCCATATGTAACTCTGTGTTGTTTTTATTGCACTACTTTGCTTTATCTTGGCCAGGTCGCAGTTGTAAATGAGAACCTGTTCTCAACTGGCTTACCTGGTTAAATAAAGGTGAAATAAAATAAAAAAATAAAATCAGAGAATTCCATACCGCTACCATAACTTCACAACAGAATATCACAGTAGAAGAAAGACAAGCCATAGCTAAATTAAGGAAACACAAACATATAACTATAAAACCAGCAGACAAAGGCTCAAAGATAATTATCATGGACAACCAACAGTACCTCTTTGAAGCTCACCGCCAACTCTCTAACACACAACACTATACCCCTATTCCTGCCTCTACACAGATCCAGACACAAATAAAAATTAGACACATAATATTAGATCTTTATAAAAAGAAATACATTACATATAGACAAAAGGAATATCTAGATGGACCAGACTTACCCAGACAGAGACTCTTCTATCTCCTCCCTAAGATACATCAAACACCAGATACCTGGACAGTCCCTTTTGAGGTCCCGAAGGGAAGACCTATTGTGTCGGACTGTGGGAGTGAGTCCTCGCCAGCAGCGGAGTTTATTGACTATTTCCTCAACCCCATTTCACAAAGGCACCCCAGCTATCTGAAGGACACATACCACTTCATAGACACGCTTCACAACATTCCAGTCCCAGCAAACGCATACCTATTCACTATAGATATAGATTCTCTCTACACCAACATAGATATCTTGTCAGGTTTAGCAGCAGTGAAATCTGCACTCCGGAGATATCCAGATCCAGATAGACCAGACTCACACCTCCTACAGCTTCTAGAGCTTGGATTAAGAAACAATGATTTCACATTCAATAATAAACACTACTTACAGATTCATGGGACGGCGATGGGCAAAAAGTTTGCCCCAGCCTATGCTAATATTTATATGGCGGACTGGGAGTTGACAGCCTTAGATAAATGCCCATTGCGTCCCATGTTTTATAGACGATACCTGGATGATATCTTCGGAGTGTGGGAACATGATCTGGTACATTTCAAAACGTTTATTGAAATACTCAATAACCATCACCCAACCATAACTGTTAAATATGTCATTCACCCACATACAATTAACTTCCTGGATACAACAATATTCTTTCCAGAGACTGACACACACATAGTCTCTTTACAAACAAAAGTATACTTTAAAGACACAGACACACATGCCTTACTTCACAAGTCCAGTTATCACCCAAAACATACATTCACTGGTATTGTAAAATCACAACTCATTCGATTTCATAGATTATGTACACAACATAAAGACTTTAATCTAGCCACACAGACTCTTTTTAGTGCACTGAGAAAGAGGGGATATTCAAAGCGATCATTGAGGTACATAAAGGCCAACACACTGGCGGGCTTCACCCAGAACAGATTGCCTGATCCTCCTAATCCTACCTCTAACCCTAACCTTAACCCTAACCTTAACCCTAACCCTAACCTTAACCCTAACCTTAACCTTAACCTTAACCTTAACCCTAACCCTAACCTTAACCCCAACCTTACCCCTAACCTTACCTCTAACCTTACCTCTAACCTTAACCCTAACCTCAACCCTAACCTTAACCCCAACCCTAACCCTAACCTCAACCTTAACCTTAACCTTAAACTTAACCTCCATAACTCTCCCGGGAGAACTCTTGAGCAGGTACTGACTCCTTACCTGGGGGAACAGCCCACGCCTATCCCTATCCCTTTCCCGATTCTGGGTATGTATCCCTATCCCCCCCATCCTATCCCGGTCCTCCACCCTCAGACCTTTCCCAGACCCCCTGTTCCTATTCCCCCAACAGACACAGAAACCCAGATTATACCCATTATCAGCACCTTCTCCGACGTAAACAGACTCCTTCACTCTAGACTAAAATTCGCTTTCACCCAAACACAACGCACATTCCCCCCACTTCAGGAATTCAGACCCATATCAGCTTTCCGTAGAAACCCCAATTTAAGGGATCTCTTAATTTTTGCAAATTTTTCCAATAAACCTACTCCCAAACTACCCGTTGAACAACAGTATCATAGACAACTTTCACACATTCAAAATCCACATGCACAAACCTCCAGTCCTATTTCACAACTCATGACCATCCATAGTACCAATATTGTCTATGCCATAACATGCACACTATGCCACAACATTTATATAGGAGAAACCGGTCACACAGTCCTGACACGCATCAAACAGCACCTCTACACAATTAGAAAAAACATATTACAAACACACCTGGTCCAACATTTTCAGATTCACCCAACAACTTCCCTCCATATTACCGGTCTGGAGATGAAATCCACCTGGACCAGAGGCCAGAGAAAAGCGGCCGAATCCAGGTGGATTTCAAAACTTAATACTTTGGCTCCACTGGGGATGAATATCAAAGAATAAATAAAAACATTAACACTTTTGAGTTCTCGAGACTGGGCAAAGGTGCAATAGGCCCGTGCAACCTAAAGGTTTGAAACCAGTACAAACATAAACCCTCTTAAACCTAACCCTAACCCTAACCCTAACCCTAACCCTAACCCACCTGTCAGAGAAACAACAAACCATGTTGAAATATATCAACTCACACATCGCCACACACTACAACCCTCTATTAGAAATCCACCATTCAGATTTCCACACAGAGAAAGACAATATCCACTGGACAGCAGATACAGGGGCAAAAATACTCCAACATTGGATGGAACAGCTAAAATAGTGGGGGAGGGTATGCCTACATCACAGCCCCTCCACCAAGACACAAACATCCTTAATCTTTCATCCACATTTCACTTATCACCCTCTGAGACTCGGCTGCTGGAGAGGGGACTCACTTTTATCCCCACACCACTGCATTCTGACTATGGGGACCTCCAGAGGGACATCTACAGGTATCATAGAGCTCTGAAACTTTTGGACCACTTTGATTATACATCGGATTACCGAACCCTACCGTTCACAGCTCCATCCAGATGGGAACCAAAATCACAGACAATATCAGCACCCATTAGGAAACTCATTAAAACTAATACACACATCATCAGAGAATTCCATACCGCTACCATAACTTCACAACAGAATATCACAGTAGAAGAAAGACAAGCCATAGCTAAATTAAGGAAACACAAACATATAACTATAAAACCAGCAGACAAAGGCTCAAAGATAATTATTATGGACAACCAACAGTACCTCTTTGAAGCTCACCGCCAACTCTCTAACACACAACACTATACCCCTATTCCTGCCTCTACACAGATCCAGACACAAATAAAAATTAGACACATAATATTAGATCTTTATAAAAAGAAATACATTACATATAGACAAAAGGAATATCTAGATGGACCAGACTTACCCAGACAGAGACTCTTCTATCTCCTCCCTAAGATACATCAAACACCAGATGCCTGGACAGTCCCTTTTGAGGTCCCGAAGGGAAGACCTATTGTGTCGGACTGTGGGAGTGAGTCCTCGCCAGCAGCGGAGTTTATTGACTATTTCCTCAACCCCATTTCACAAAGGCACCCCAGCTATCTGAAGGACACATACCACTTCATAGATACGCTTCACAACATTCCAGTCCCAGCAAACGCATACCTATTCACTATAGATATAGATTCTCTCTACACCAACATAGATATCTTGTCAGGTTTAGCAGCAGTGAAATCTGCACTCCGGAGATATCCAGATCCAGATAGACCAGACTCACACCTCCTACAGCTTCTAGAGCTTGGATTAAGAAACAATGATTTCACATTCAATAATAAACACTACTTACAGATTCATGGGACGGCGATGGGCAAAAAGTTTGCCCCAGCCTATGCTAATATTTATATGGCGGACTGGGAGTTGACAGCCTTAGATAAGTGCCCATTGCGTCCCATGTTTTATAGACGATACCTGGATGATATCTTCGGAGTGTGGGAACATGATCTGGTACATTTCAAAACGTTTATTGAAATACTCAATAACCATCACCCAACCATAACTGTTAAATATGTCATTCACCCACATACAATTAACTTCCTGGATACAACAATATTCTTTCCAGAGACTGACACACACATAGTCTCTTTACAAACAAAAGTATACTTTAAAGACACAGACACACATGCCTTACTTCACAAGTCCAGTTATCACCCAAAACATACATTCACTGGTATTGTAAAATCACAACTCATTCGATTTCATAGATTATGTACACAACATAAAGACTTTAATCTAGCCACACAGACACTTTTTAGTGCACTGAGAAAGAGGGGATATTCAAAGCGATCATTGAGGTACATAAAGGCCAACACACTGGCGGGCTTCACCCAGAACAGATTGCCTGATCCTCCTAATCCTACCTCTAACCCTAACCTTAACCCTAACCTTAACCCTAACCCTAACCTTAACCCTAACCTTAACCTTAACCTTAACCCTAACCCTAACCTTAACCCCAACCTTACCCCTAACCTTACCTCTAACCTTACCTCTAACCTTAACCTTAACCCTAACCCTAACCCTAACCTTACCTCTAACCTTACCTCTAACCTTAACCCTAACCTCAACCCTAACCTTAACCCCAACCCTAACCCTAACCTCAACCTTAACCTTAACCTTAAACTTAACCTCCATAACTCTCCCGGGAGAACTCTTGAGCAGGTACTGACTCCTGACCTGGGGGAACAGCCCACGCCTATCCCTATCCCTTTCCCGATTCTGGGTATGTATCCCTATCCCCCCCATCCTATCCCGGTCCTCCACCCTCAGACCTTTCCCAGACCCCCTGTTCCTATTCCCCCAACAGACACAGAACCCCAGATTATACCCATTATCAGCACCTTCTCCGACGTAAACAGACTCCTTCACTCTAGACTAAAATTCGCTTTCACCCAAACACAACGCACATTCCCCCCACTTCAGGAATTCAGACCCATATCAGCTTTCCGTAGAAACCCCAATTTAAGGGATCTCTTAATTTTTGCAAAGTTTTCCAATAAACCTACTCCTAAACTACCCGTTGAACAACAGTATCATAGACAACTTTCACACATTCAAAATCCACATGCACAAACCTCCAGTCCTATTTCACAACTCATGACCATCCATAGTACCAATATTGTCTATGCCATAACATGCACACTATGCCACAACATTTATATAGGAGAAACCGGTCACACAGTCCTGACACGCCTCAAACAGCACCTCTACACAATTAGAAAAAACATATTACAAACACACCTGGTCCAACATTTTCAGATTCACCCAACAACTTCCCTCCATATTACCGGTCTGGAGATGAAATCCACCTGGACCAGAGGCCAGAGAAAAGCGGCCGAATCCAGGTGGATTTCAAAACTTAATACTTTGGCTCCACTGGGGATGAATATCAAAGAATAAATAAAAACATTAACACTTTTGAGTTCTCGAGACCGGGCAAAGGTGCAATAGGCCCGTGCAACCTAAAGGTTTGAAACCAGTACAAACATAAACCCTCTTAAACCTAACCTAGCCAGTGCCATTGCTCCCACTTATCTGCCCGGTACTCTGCAGAATAATTAGTAAAAATTTCAATTTTTATTATTACAGTTTTATTTTATACACCCTCGGTCCACCCCCTCCACACTTATTTTACTGACAGACTCTTGGTGAATTCTTGGCATTAGACCCTACAGAAATCAAAGTTTTACACTTTTTTTATCTTGTAGATTATACATATTCAATACACAAGTTCCACCTATTGGAGAGATCAAACACACACTCACCATCCACGTATGATAAAGGAAACATTGACAATATTGTACTCCAGAAAGCTGACTTACTGACAAGCTTCTGTAGGGATACATTTTAACCGACAAGATATTGTTTTTATTTGATTTATTTCTTTTAAATAGTTTCCTGGTTGGTGTTTTTAACAACCCAACAAGTATCCCTCCTGATGCTAGTGACGGACAAAGACATGGATTCCATTCGTGGTTTCCCCCCCCCCCCCCGAATAGATAGACCCATGATGCAACACCTACATATATTTACATAACCGCACCCACTAGAACCCAGGTAGATTATGTAGGCATTTTAGTACATTTTAATGATCCCTTCCTAGATAGATTCTACTTCTATGTAGGTACATTCTATTCTATCGTAGTATAATTTTTATTTTGTATTTGTATAATTTTCTGATTATTTCCAAAAATATCATTTTTTAAAATAAAAAAATAGCAATGGTGTGGCAACTCACAATACCCAAATGGAGGGAAACAATCATTGTTCTTACAATATATACTGATTTAAACGTCTCCCCCTCCCCCCCTTTCTTTTTTTCTCTCTCTTATTCTCCTTTTATTTACAGTTTTACCCTATTTGCCCCTCTATTTTCCGATATAAGTGGGTTCCATTGTACTCTCAACCTACCATACTAGCTAATATCAGCTAAGGACCAATCAGACATTGACACATCAGCTTAAGCCTTTTTGACTTATGCCCTCTCAACCTAGCATACTAGCAAACACTATTTTAAGATCCAATCAGACTATATGAACCAATAGTCTTCTTTTAATGGGTTGAGAACCCACCCCTCTCCCCTTCCAACCAGGATTTATATCCCTTCCTCAAAGACAGCTCTTCTTAGCCTCTGAAGAAGCATTATACATGCGAAACGTCAGGCCTTTTTTTCCCTTTTCCTTTTGTTTGATACAGTGAACTTATTGAAATTTGCTTTTGAAAGTTTTTAAATAATAAAGGTAAATTTTAATCCAGCTATTGGGAGGAAACAAGATACAACTTAAGAACTAACAACCGAAGACAACTGAAGAACCAACAACGGAAAACTTTAAAAGACAATCCAGAAATCAAGAAGATAAGAAGACAACGAACAACATAAGCTACCTGGGTCGCTCCCAGCCGGTACAAAAAGGATAATGAATCAATAAAACTTTAAAGGAATTTATCACTTCAACGGTATAACAGTCAAGTTGGTTGTAACATCCACCTGTGCTAATACCCCTCTTTCCAGGCTTTATCACCCACAGAATGTGGTAAGCATAATTCAACAACCACTATCTGTATGTGACTGAACATTAGCTGGGTTAAATATGCTTAGCAATAGATTCACTGTTTTGAACACCCTTCCGCAGGAGGGGGAGACAAACACCCACACTACAGCACAACACACAATGCCTAACACACCTTCCACTCAACACACAACTAAGACCTACTTCAAACTGATACAAGCCATACACCACAAACAAATCATTGAACATGCACTCAACACTCAGACATTTCCAGTGGGGATGATGAAACAGGTCACTAAACTCACAGACTTTATTAAACCATCATCCCCCAACATAGAGACAAAGCAGAAAGTAGCTGATAATACAAAAAATTGGATGTCAGCAAATATGCATATCTTGCATGAACACTACCAGGCAATACTAAACACTCTATCCCCTACAGGCTTCCCGTTTAACAGTAGTGCCTTCCAGACAGCAGCTCGTTGGGCCCAACACAGGTACAGGCACAAATTACGTGACAGTACAGTCCCCATAGTACAATCACTGTTAGAGGACTCACCATCCACTAGTGCTTTAGAACCAAATCCAGCTTTAGCACAGGCCAGACGACCTACTCTAGCCTCATGGCCATGTTCCACAGCCACAGCCAGAGCCAAGACCAGCTTACCAACTTCAGGGCCTTCCCCACACGTCCTAGCCGGGACACTACCATCCACTCTGGCCTCCAGGCTGACTCAATCCTCCTTAGGAAGGGTACCACGACCAGTTCCGAGACTTGAAGCAATTAAAGCCCCAACTTTGGCTCCTAGGTCTGTTAGGAGCAAACCAACATCCTCTCCAGATTTGGCTTGGTCCTCAAGGGGCACTGTTACCATACCCGTAGCTTCGACACTGACTAAGGCTCCAGATAACATACCACCCGTACCTTCCCCAACTCCTAATAGGGATACCCTTGCTTATCCTCAGTTCACCTCCCCACCACCTGACCCTGATGAATTTATAGTAGACTTTGAACTTAGAGAGGAGGAATTTCCCACTCTCCAGTCAATTATGGTAAAGACAAAGCACACCATAGCCCAGACTAAGACCATCACAGTCCAGGCGCAGGTGATACACAGACCCTGCAGCCAACTTGATTCCAGGAGTGCCCCCACATTGACTAGGGCCACGGAGACCACACAACCACCCCAAACACCAATTATCAGCAATGTAGCGATTCAATCTGATCTAAACATTTCTGACCTCTCTGGGTCAGACACTAACAGCTCCACTCTTGTTCCAACAGAGGTTCAACTAAATAAACACCAAAACCCTGCTGAGGTGGTGACTATGGAAAGAGGAGTAAAGGTGGAAAAAGTTGTGATGATGGCAGAAACCAAAGGGGAAATCAATCCCAATAGTTTCCTGTCTGAACCTTCCCCAATACTAACCTCTCCACACACCAGATACCTCTTACCCACCCCACTTAGTCTGTCTCCAAAAAATAGGGTTCCTTCAGAGCCCACTGTGAGACTCACCCCTCTGCCTTCACCCAGACACTCTACCCCAACATTCCCAGCCACCCCCCCATTCTTGTACCAGCCAACTAGACATGACATGACAAACAGAAAAATCTATGACTGGAAAATAAAATCTCTCAAACCGATTGCTATCATTGGAGATTCAAATTTGAAAAGAATACCCTACCATCCGTACAAACACATCCAAATTGACAGTTATCCTGGAGCACAGTTCCACCACATTACTGGGGTATTGGCAAAATCTACCCCAAATCCTAACACCAAGGTGGTTGTGCTGTCTCTGGGGCTGAACAACAAAGATCAAACACAGAAACAAACACCCATAGGACAACTACAATCACTTCACAGTAAAGCAACAGCGATGTATCCTAATGCAACCATTTACTTCCCCATCATTAACTACTCTCCCCACCTGTCAGAGAAACAACAAACCATGTTGAAATATATCAACTCCCACATCGCCACACACTACAACCCCCTATTAGAAATCCACCATTCAGATTTCCACACAGAGAAAGACAATATACACTGGACAGCAGATACAGGGGCAAAAATACTCCAACATTGGATGGAACAGCTAAAATAGTGGGGGAGGGTATGCCTACATCACAGCCCCTCCACCAAGACACAAACATCCTTAATCTTTCATCCACATTTCACTTATCACCCTCTGAGACTCGGCTGCTGGAGAGGGGACTCACTTTTATCCCCACACCACTGCATTCTGACTATGGGGACCTCCAGAGGGACATCTACAGGTATCATAGAGCTCTGAAACTTTTGGACCACTTTGATTATACATCGGATTACCGAACCCTACCGTTCACAGCTCCATCCAGATGGGAACCAAAATCACAGACAATATCAGCACCCATTAGGAAACTCATTAAAACTAATACACACATCATCAGGTGACTCTCAGATCCACCTCTACGCAGACGACACCATTTTGTATACACCTTCATTGGACACTGTGTTAACAAACCTCCAAACGAGCTTCAATGCCATACAACAATCCTTCAGTAGCCTTCAACTGCTCTTAAACACTAGTAAAACTAAATGCATGCTTTTCAATCGAACGCTGCTAGCACCCGCCCACCCGACTAGAATCACCACTCTCGACGGGTCTGACCTAGAGTATGTGGACAACTACAAATATCTAGGTGTCTGGTTAGACTGTAAACTCAACTTCCAGACTCACATAAAGAATCTCCAATCCAAAGTTAAATCTAGAATCGGCTTCCTATTTCGCAACAAAGCCTCCTTCACTCATGCTGCCAAACATGCCCTCGTAAAACTGACTATCCTACCGATCCTTGACTTCGGCGATGTCATTTACAAAATAGCCTCCAACACTCTACTCAGCAAATTGGATGTAGTCTATCACAGTGCCATCCGTTTTGTCTCCAAAGCCCCATACACTACCCACCACTGTGACCTGTACGCTCTTGTTGGCTGGTCCTCACTACATGTTCGTCGTCAAAACCACTGGCTCCAGGCCATCTATAAATCACTGCTAGGCAAATCCCCGCCTTATCTTAGCTCATTGGTCACCATAGCAGCACCCACCCGTAGTCTGCGCTCCAGCAGGTATATCTCACTGGTCATTCCCAAAGCCAACACCTCCTTTGGCCGCCATTCCTTCCAGTTGTCTGCTGCCAATGACTGGAACGAATTGCAAAAATCTCTGAAGCTGGAGACTCTTATCTCCCTCAATAACTTTAAGCATCAGTTGTCAGAGCACCTTACCGATCACTGCACCTGTACACAGCCCATCTGAAATTAGCCCACCCAACTACCTCATCCCTATATTGTTATTTATTTTGCTCTTTTGCACCCCAGTATCTCTATTTGCACATCATCTCTTGCACATCTAGCATTCCAGTGTTAATACTATTGTAATTATTCTGCACTATAGCCTATTTATTGCCTTACCTCCATAACTTGCTACATTTGCACACACTGTATATATATTTTCTGTTGTATTTCTGACTTTATGTTTTTTTTTTACCCCATATGTAACTCTGTGTTGTTTTTATTGCACTACTTTGCTTTATCTTGGCCAGGTCGCAGTTGTAAATGAGAACCTGTTCTCAACTGGCTTACCTGGTTAAATAAAGGTGAAATAAAATAAAAAAATAAAATCAGAGAATTCCATACCGCTACCATAACTTCACAACAGAATATCACAGTAGAAGAAAGACAAGCCATAGCTAAATTAAGGAAACACAAACATATAACTATAAAACCAGCAGACAAAGGCTCAAAGATAATTATCATGGACAACCAACAGTACCTCTTTGAAGCTCACCGCCAACTCTCTAACACACAACACTATACCCCTATTCCTGCCTCTACACAGATCCAGACACAAATAAAAATTAGACACATAATATTAGATCTTTATAAAAAGAAATACATTACATATAGACAAAAGGAATATCTAGATGGACCAGACTTACCCAGACAGAGACTCTTCTATCTCCTCCCTAAGATACATCAAACACCAGATACCTGGACAGTCCCTTTTGAGGTCCCGAAGGGAAGACCTATTGTGTCGGACTGTGGGAGTGAGTCCTCGCCAGCAGCGGAGTTTATTGACTATTTCCTCAACCCCATTTCACAAAGGCACCCCAGCTATCTGAAGGACACATACCACTTCATAGACACGCTTCACAACATTCCAGTCCCAGCAAACGCATACCTATTCACTATAGATATAGATTCTCTCTACACCAACATAGATATCTTGTCAGGTTTAGCAGCAGTGAAATCTGCACTCCGGAGATATCCAGATCCAGATAGACCAGACTCACACCTCCTACAGCTTCTAGAGCTTGGATTAAGAAACAATGATTTCACATTCAATAATAAACACTACTTACAGATTCATGGGACGGCGATGGGCAAAAAGTTTGCCCCAGCCTATGCTAATATTTATATGGCGGACTGGGAGTTGACAGCCTTAGATAAATGCCCATTGCGTCCCATGTTTTATAGACGATACCTGGATGATATCTTCGGAGTGTGGGAACATGATCTGGTACATTTCAAAACGTTTATTGAAATACTCAATAACCATCACCCAACCATAACTGTTAAATATGTCATTCACCCACATACAATTAACTTCCTGGATACAACAATATTCTTTCCAGAGACTGACACACACATAGTCTCTTTACAAACAAAAGTATACTTTAAAGACACAGACACACATGCCTTACTTCACAAGTCCAGTTATCACCCAAAACATACATTCACTGGTATTGTAAAATCACAACTCATTCGATTTCATAGATTATGTACACAACATAAAGACTTTAATCTAGCCACACAGACTCTTTTTAGTGCACTGAGAAAGAGGGGATATTCAAAGCGATCATTGAGGTACATAAAGGCCAACACACTGGCGGGCTTCACCCAGAACAGATTGCCTGATCCTCCTAATCCTACCTCTAACCCTAACCTTAACCCTAACCTTAACCCTAACCCTAACCTTAACCCTAACCTTAACCTTAACCTTAACCTTAACCCTAACCCTAACCTTAACCCCAACCTTACCCCTAACCTTACCTCTAACCTTACCTCTAACCTTAACCTTAACCCTAACCTTAACCCTAACCTTACCTCTAACCTTACCTCTAACCTTAACCCTAACCTCAACCCTAACCTTAACCCCAACCCTAACCCTAACCTCAACCTTAACCTTAACCTTAAACTTAACCTCCATAACTCTCCCGGGAGAACTCTTGAGCAGGTACTGACTCCTGACCTGGGGGAACAGCCCACGCCTATCCCTATCCCTTTCCCGATTCTGGGTATGTATCCCTATCCCCCCCATCCTATCCCGGTCCTCCACCCTCAGACCTTTCCCAGACCCCCTGTTCCTATTCCCCCAACAGACACAGAACCCCAGATTATACCCATTATCAGCACCTTCTCCGACGTAAACAGACTCCTTCACTCTAGACTAAAATTCGCTTTCACCCAAACACAACGCACATTCCCCCAACTTCAGGAATTCAGACCCATATCAGCTTTCCGTAGAAACCCCAATTTAAGGGATCTCTTAATTTTTGCAAAGTTTTCCAATAAACCTACTCCTAAACTACCCGTTGAACAACAGTATCATAGACAACTTTCACACATTCAAAATCCACATGCACAAACCTCCAGTCCTATTTCACAACTCATGACCATCCATAGTACCAATATTGTCTATGCCATAACATGCACACTATGCCACAACATTTATATAGGAGAAACCGGTCACACAGTCCTGACACGCCTCAAACAGCACCTCTACACAATTAGAAAAAACATATTACAAACACACCTGGTCCAACATTTTCAAATTCACCCAACAACTTCCCTCCATATTACCGGTCTGGAGATGAAATCCACCTGGACCAGAGGCCAGAGAAAAGCGGCCGAATCCAGGTGGATTTCAAAACTTAATACTTTGGCTCCACTGGGGATGAATATCAAGGAATAAATAAAAAACATTAACACTTTTGAGTTCTCGAGACCGGGCAAAGGTGCAATAGGCCCGTGCAACCGAAAGGTTTGAAACCAGTACAAACATAAACCCTCTTAAACCTAACCCTAACCCTAACCCTAACCCTAACCCTAAACCCTAACCCTAACCCTAAACCTAACGCTAACCCTAACCCTAACCCTAACCCACTTCCAAATCCCCCCCTTCCCCTGACCTTAACCCTGACCGTAACCTTAACCCTTACCCTAACCCGGGTTCGTATCCTGCTCCCGCCCCTGACCCTAACCTTAACCCTTACCCTAACCCGGGTTCGTATCCTGTTCCAACTCCTTACCCCACCCCCAACCCTAACCCTAACCCTAACCCTACCCCCAACCCTACTCCTAACCCTACTCCTAACCCTAACCCTAACCTTAACCCTTACCCTAACCTGGGTTCGTATCCTGCTCCCGCCCCTGACCCTAACCTTAACCCTTACTTTAACCCGGGTTCGTATCCTGTTCCAACTCCTAACCCTACCCCCAACCCTAATCCTAACCCTACCCCCAACCCTACTCCTAACCCTAACCCTAACCCTAACCCTACTCCTAACCCTAACCCTACCCCCAACCCTACTCCTAACCCTAACCTTAACCCTTACCCTAACCCGGGTTCGTATCCTGTTCCTACCCCTAACCCTACTCCTAACCCTAACCCCACCAAAACCCCCCCCTCTCTGAATCACAACCTTCTCTCCTCCTCTGATTCCTCTTCCAATCAGCAGACAATCCTTATCCCCTTAGTCACTACATTCTCACATAGGATCAGACCGCTACATCAGGCATTCAAACATAATTTTCTCATTACTCAACAGGCATACACACCCTTCCAGCCATATAGAATTATCTCAGCATTCAGAAGGAATAAGAGTCTCAAAGACGTCCTAATCAAAGCAAAATACAGCACTAAGCCCCCACAACCACCCAAACCTCACACGGCCCACTTCAAACCAAGAAAATTCATTTCAAATCCACACAGCAAGACCTCCACTCCAGTTCTAGACTCTATCTCACTCAACACTCCAAATGTCATTTATATAATTACCTGTACATTATGCAAAAAACACTACATCGGGGAAACTCAGTATACAATAGAAACTAGACTTAAACAACATCTATACAACATCAAACGGGCCCATCTACACACAGAACTAGTCACTCATTTCCAGGATCACCCCATCACTTACCTCAATATATCCGGCTTACAGTCATGTTCTGGGTGGACCAGTGGGCGGCGAAAAGCAGTGGAACGTGGGTGGATAAGAGATCTTCAAACAATTACACCCACCGGTCTGAATGAGCGTTTTTAACCAGTTAGATGGGATCAATCGAAAGGGATAGCACTTGTTTACAGGGATCTCAAGGAGGTGAAAGAAGGATGCACTATTCAAACAAAAAATACAAAAAATAAAGTTTAAGTGGGTTTGTCTAATATTTAATATTTGCATGCTTATCTTAAATAGTTTTATTCCTTCATTTTTTAGGTATTTGATTTTGTTTTGACATTTTAGCACTTTATCTCTTAGCACTTTGTCTTCTAGCGCTTATATATGTGTATGTAATTGTGTTTGTATATGTATTATAAAAGCATCTATCCCCTGATCCCTTGTATATTTTAATATCTCAGTCCCTTCATGGTCCTAGATAACCACTCACACTATCATTTAGAAACAATAATAACCTACTTACTTTTGGTAAGGTTCGTAGGGGGTAATCTAGATAATTTTAACAGTTGAATGGTTTATGGCATTATATTGGAGGGGCACACAACAATAGGCCTGCGCACCACAAGACAAACCAGTCTCTTTTTAACCCTACCCTAATTCAAAGCCTAACCCTAACCCTAACCCTAACCCTAAACCTAAACCCTAACCCAAATTTTTAAATCCACCTAGCCCCCTCCAAAGCACATCGATGGACATCTACGGCCTCCCAGGAGTACAACAAAACAAACCCCAGCTCCCCACGACATTACCTTCTCCACATACAGAATTGGACAGGGGTGTCCGATGGAGTTTTTATCCCTGTACCCTAACCCTAACCAAATTTTGAAATCCACCTAGCCCCCTCCAAAGCACATCGATGGACATCTACGGCCTCCCAGGAGTACAACAAAACAAACCCCAGCTCCCCACGATATTACTTTCTCCACATACAGAATTGGACAGAGGTGTCCAATTGAGTTTTTATCCCTGTACCTATGTGCAGAAAACATAACCAAATTTTGAAATCCACCTAGCCCCCTTCAAAGCACATCCATGGACATCTGCGGCCTCCCAGGAGTACAACAAAAGAAACCCCAGCTCCCCACGACATTACCTTCTCCACATACAGAATTGGACAGGGGTGTCCGATGGAGTTTTTATCCCTGCACCTAACCCTAACCCTAACCCTAAACCCTAACCCCTAACCCTAACCCCTAACCCTAAACCCTAACCCTAACCCCTAACCCTAAACCCTAACCCCTAACCCCTAACCCTAAACCCTAACCCTAAACCCTAAACCCTAACCCTAACCCCTAACCCCTAACCCTAACCCTAACCCCTAACCCTAAACCCTAACCCTAACCCCTAACCCCTAAACCCTAACCCTAACCCTAACCCTAACCCTGGGATCAATGGAGACACTCTAGTTTTTTTAATCCTTTAATCCTGTATCTCATTCACAATAATAATTATGATCTCTAAACCTTCCAGCTGTCTACTGGACCCTACTCCAACTAAACTACTGAAAGAGCTACTTCCTGTTCTTGGCCCTCCTATGTTGAACATAATAAACGGCTCCCTATCCTCCGGATGTGAACCAAACTCACTACAAGTGGCAGTAAAAAGCCTCTCTTGAAAAAGCCAATCCTTGACCTGGAAAATGTTTAAAACTATCGGCCTATATCAAATCTCCCATTCCTCTACATGTTTTTAGAAAAAGCTGTTGCTCAGCAACTCACTGCCTTCCTGAAGACAGATAATGTATCCAAAACGCTCCAGTCTGGTTTTAGATCCATTATAGCACTGAGACTGCACTCCTGAAGATGGTAAATTACCTTTTAATGGCATCAGACCAAGGCTCTCTGCGTCTGTCTTCATGCCCATAGACCTTAGTGACGCCTTAGACACCATCAATCACCACATTCTTTTGGAGACATTGGAAAACCTAATTGGTCTACACGGACAAGTTCTTGCCTGGTTTAGATCTTCTGCTGGAAAGATATCAGTTCATCTCCGTGGATGGTTTGTCTTCTGACAAATCAATCGTAAGTTTTAGTATTCCTCAAGGTTCTGTTTTTAGGACCAAAATTGCCTACCCTGGAAGTCTACATTTCAGACATAAGGACAAAACAGAGATGCTAGTTCTAGGTCCCAAGAAGCAAAGAAACCTGCTGTTTGATCTGACAATTAATCTTGATGGTTGTACAGTCATCTCAAATAAAAATGTGAAGGACCTTGGCATTACTCAGGACCCTGATCTCTCTTTTGACAAACATATCAAAAATATTTCAAGGGCAGCTCAGCTTTTTTCATAATCGTAGCAAAAATCTGAAACGTTCTGTCCAAAAATTATTCAGAAAAGCTAATCCATGCTTTTCTCACTTCAAGATTAAACTACTGCAATGCTCTACTCTTTGGCTACACGGATAAAGCACAAAATTAACTTCAGCTAGTGCTAAATACGGCTGCTAGAATCTTGACTAGAACCCCAAAAAATGTATTATATTACTTCAATGCACAGAAGTGGACTGGCCACCCCTCAGAGTCTGATTCCTAGGTTCCAGCCTTTCTAGGGAGTTTTTCCTAGCCACCGTGCTTCTACATCTGCATTGCTGCTGTTTGGGGTTTTAGGCTGGGTTTCTGTATAAGCACTTTGTGGCATCTGCCGATGTAAAAAGAGCTTTATAAGTCCATTTGATTGGTTGAGCAAGTCATCCTGCTGTAGTCTTCAGATCCTCTTTCTATCTAGACCTGCTGTCCTCACCATGACCTCTGACCTGTTCTGCTGTCCTCACAATGACCTCTGACCCATTCTGCTGTCCTCACCATGACCTCTGACCCATTCTGCTGTCCTCACAAAGTTCTCTGTTCTCTGACCACTGAGGGAATTAAATATTATTATATATTCTTAATTCCATTGCTTTACTTAGATTTGTGTGTATTGGGTATATGTTGTGAAATTGTTAGATATTACTTGTTAGATATTACTGCACTGTCGGAGCTAGAAACACAAGCATTTCGCTACACCAGCAATAACATCTGCTAAACACGTGTATGTGACCAATAACATTTTATTTGACTGTAGACTGTAGACTACTGTGAGTTAGTGGTTGTTACATGCAGTGTCATATGCTGGCCACTAGGTGTCCCCCAACCATTCATATGATGATAGTTACAAGACAGTTCAGCTGAACCTTTATTCACATACTGGTATAAGACACTGTACAACAACAAATACATCTCATCAGAACACACACATACACCAATATAAAGCAGGCAGACTGGCATCGTGGCATTCATATATATATATACAGTGCCTTGCAAATAGTCAAAGCTATTTGCTGCTCTGGCACCCCAATGGTGGAACAAGCTCCCCCACGACACAAGGACAGCGGAGTCACTGACCACCTTCCGGAGACACTTGAAACCCTACCTCTTTAAGGAATACCTGGAATAGTATAAAGTAATCCTTGTACCCCCCCCCCCCCCATAAAAAAAAGAAAGTGGTTATCCCACTGGCTATCATAAGTTGAATGCACCAATTTGTAAGTAGCACTGGATAAGAGCGTCTGCTAAATGATGTAAATGTAAATAAATCTAAATGTCAAAGTATTCATCCCCCTTGGCGTTTTTCCCATTTTGTTGCATTACAACCTGTAATTTAAATTGATTTTTATTTGGATTTCATGTAATGGACATACACAAAATAGTCAAAATTGGTGAAGTGAAATGAAAAAAATTACTTGTTTCAAAAAATACTGTAAAGCCCATTATCCCTCTGAAGAGTATGAAATAGGCTGTTTGAGATGTTTTGAATGAGCACTGGAATAACTTGGTGGAGCATGGGTGGAGGAGGCATTGTGGTTAGGGTTAGGGTTAATACCTTGGTAGAGCATGGGTGGAGGAGGCATTGTGGTTAGGGTTAGGGTTAGGGTTAATACCTTGGTAGAGCATGGCTGGAGGAGGCATTGGGGTTAGGGTTAGGGTTAGGGTTAGGGTTAGGGTTAATACCTTGGTAGAGCATGGGTGGAGGAGGCATTGTGGTTAGGGTTAGGGTTAATACCTTGGTGGAGCATGGGTGGAGGAGGCATTGGGGTTAAGGTTAGGGTTAGGGTTAGGGTTAATACCTTGGTAGAGCATGGGTGGAGGAGGCATTGTGGTTAGGGTTAGGGTTAATACCTTGGTGGAGCATGGGTGGAGGAGGCATTGGGGTTAGGGTTAGGGTTAATACCTTGGTAGAGCATGGGTGGAGGAGGCATTGTGGTTAGGGTTAGGGTTAGGGTTAATACCTTGGTGGAGCATGGGTGGAGGAGGCATTAGGGTTAGGGTTAGGTTTAGGGTTAGGGTTAGGGTTAATACCTTGGTGGAGCATGGGTGGAGGAGGCATTGGGGTTAGGGTTAGGGTTAGGGTTAATACCTTGGTGGAGCATGGGTGGAGGAGGCGTTGGGGAGCTCATGTGAACTTCCTTTCTTTTTCGGCTTCAGACTATTCTCACTTAAAACATAGTTTTTTGCTTTTAATTTCTATGGATTTTTACACCGGAAGGTGATTATGCAACATTATTATACAACATTATAGTACAACATAACAGATGCTCTCCTCACAATGTCACAATGTTATGCGTTTTATTGATTTTATTTATTGATAAGATCCCAGCTCATAATCCTACTGATCATTGCTCAAAGCAAATTGGCAAGAGCAAGGAAACTCAATGTAGCTGGCTAGATGACTACAGGAGAGATTACACAATGTAGCTGGCTAGATGACTACAGGAGAGATTACACAATGTAGCTGGCTAGATGACTACAGGAGCGTGAAATATGGAGGAGCTGTTCTCAATGGAAGGGTTCTGAAATATTCTCTCTCGCCAAGGCAAAATGTGACCGTGAATATATCATATTCATCCAACTCGGTGGAAACAACTTGGGCCACACAAAAGGGACAGCCCTGGTGCGTCAGATGAGAGCTGATTTGGAGGTAGTCATCAAAATGTTCCCCAGGACAACGGTGGCCTACTCTGACATCACACAGTGGAGGAGTTGGATGTTCCAGTGGGAGGAGGACATCAACAAGCCCATAGAGATGGCCCAGTGGGAGGAGGACATCAACAAGCCCATAGAGATGGCCCAGTGGGAGGAGGACATCAACAAGCCCATAGAGATGGCCCAGCGGGAGGAGGACATCAACAAGCCCATAGAGATGGCCCAGTGGGAGGAGGACATCAACAAGCCCATAGAGATGGCCCAGTGGGAGGAGGACATCAACAAGCCCATAGAGATGGCCCAGTGGGAGGAGGACATCAACAAGCCCATAGAGATGGCCCAGTGGGAGGAGGACATCAACAAGTCCATAGAGATGGCCCAGTGGGAGGAGGACATCAACAAGTCCATAGAGATGGCCCAGTGGGAGGAGGACATCAACAAGCCCATAGAGATGGCCCAGTGGGAGGAGGACATCAACAAGTCCATAGAGATGGCCCAGTGGGAGGAGGACATCAACAAGTCCATAGAGATGGCCCAGTGGGAGGAGGACATCAACAAGTCCATAGAGATGGCCAGGCGCTCTGTCAACCAGCTGGTGTTTGCATTTCTCTGTGTCAGGCGCATGCGCGCAATCCAAACTCAGTCCTGGGGCACCCCCTGGGTGCATGTTTTGGTTTTTGCACTAGTACTACACAGCTGATTTGAATATTTAAATCTTGCATCTCACGGATGAGGGCAACAACCTCTTCCTTGAGAGTCTGAGAGCTGATCTATCCTCCGTTCTAGCAAGACAGATGCAGTAGTACACACCACCACCACACTCACTGCCACTTGCCTGCCCCTCCACGAACCCAAAAGGCTCTTTTAAGAGCCACCTAATAAATTACAATAAGTGTGTGGTGTGTGTGTGTGTGTGTGTGTGTGTGTGTGCGTGCGTGCGTGCGTGCGTGCGTGCGTGCGTGCGTGCGTGCGTGCGTGCGTGCGTGCGTGCGTGCGAGCGAGCGTGCGTGCGTGCGTGCGTGCGTGCGTGTGTGTCAGTGTCAGGAGGGAGGGGGTTGTCAAAACTATAAATGAAAGAATGGTCAAAATACCTCCTCCGGGAGGCAAACCCACAATGTTCTGATCCACAAGTGGTAACTCTAACCATCACACTATGAACCCTGTTCTTAACACATTGACTTCGACAGACCATTTAAATGTCTGGAAGTGTTCGTTCCAAAATGATTTTGCTCATTCACTCAGTAGTGATTGCACGTTTATTTATCTTGCTTGGTTAAAATACAACTAAAACTGTTTATTTGTTTTAATAACGAAGTTAACAAGCATTTTTCTTTCTTTTGACTGCACGCTGCTGCGGGCTGCAACCTGATCTCATAGCATTTCGTATTATTGTTATATAGTATTATTCACTCAATTTAGTTACATTTCATATGGTATGTATTCATTTGTGGACGTCCATCATCCATTTCGCATGACATGTTATGAATTACAATTCGTATGGCATTTATTCAACACATTTTTGAAACAGCAATGTTGTCAGTCTGGTCAGCATGCACAACTGAGGTTCTGTTTACATGTGCGTTTGGGGTTCAACCATTAACTATAAGCGGTTCAACATCGATAACTTATTATATCTTAACAAAGCAATTTGTTTTCTCGGTTTGTGTTGTGGTCTTGGTTCTTCTTAGTCGAGGAAATGTAGCTAACTGCAATGTTTGTCCTATCTGAAATCTGCCTATCTTGTCTTAACGTTACTGTAGATTGATCAGTGCAATGCAAATAAACATGATGGTCATGGCAGTTTCCCAAAGTTCGGTGGTTTTCAACTTAACGTAACTAACATGAACTAACTAGTTATGTTTTGTGCAAGAAAGTACGATATATTGCCGTGCAGGAACTGGCCATACACGTTAGCTAACGTTAAGTCTTACGTTGGCTAAGGTTACTTAGCTAGCTAAAGTGAATTGGCTATCATAGCAGCCAAGGACATTAGCTAGTTTATTTGTGCATCTTTGTTTGTGTCTGGATCAGCAGTTTACACATGATGATTTCAGCCTTATGTGAAAAACCTTTCTTGGCAAAATATAGCTAGCTAGCTAGCTAGCTAGCTTTCCTTGCTTGTTGGTTAGCTACCTAGCCAATGTTAGCTTTCACCTGACTGGTATACTGTTATGTTAGCTAGCTACCTAGCTAATGAAAACAAAATCACATTAATTGGCTAGCTAACGTTATTTAACTCCGTTCTGCACACATGTGGGCAACCTTGGCATTCAAACGAAGCTGCAATGAAAACTAATGGGACTGTAGCGACTGTGTTGGCATCAAAATCTGGGGTGTGAACTAAGTTTCAATTCAGCGTTGATTGACATGGTAATGGACCAATAGTATTGGAGAAAAGTTGAAAAAACTGACCCCGCTGATGCTGTACGTTAAAGTGTGACGTCACGACGTAATGTATAGCAGGCATTATTCAACTCATTCTGTGCCGTACAGCCTCTATCCACCAGGTGGAGCGCTTTTCTTTCAGATTAAAAACAAGAAATGATCAATCAGAGTGTAAAGTTAATTACTCGTGAGTTCATTAATAGTTAATTCAATCAATTGTAAATTTTCTGCGTAATCACTGCGAGCAATAATGACTCTCAAAAACCGTGACACCCACAGTTTAATTGTGAAGATAAATTTAGCGCCGCCCTTAAAACCCTATTCAAATTCGACACAAACCTTCAAATAGGTATGTAATGAGACATTATATAAACTCTTTACAGTGTTTTATTTAAATTTTAGAGGTGATAAGTTGGACAAATCGGGTGAAAAATCGGCTTTCCCTTCCCCACACGACATATCTCCCCTTTCACCAAGACGCAGTAGCTTTCGCTTCCCCACACGCCATTTATAAAAAGAACCGGCGGAGCTCCATTGCTTTCTTCAATCATGCAGAGACGGGCAGCATGAAGGTCTCATTATTGATTTTGCTGGGAAGGGGAGAAATTGTGCTTTACAATGGTATTCATATTACAGTTGACCTGGAAGTATTACGTTTTTGGGGTTGCTAAAATAATTGTCAAATGTACGGAACAGCGTAATGTACAGAACAGCGCGATGTACAAAAGTGCGTTAGCTACCATTACATTTGTTTGCCTCTTTGTTAGCTAGCTAGCTTTCAGCTGACTGGTGTTAGCTAGCTAGCTTTCAGCTGAATGGTGTTAGCTAGCTACAGAGGCTAGCTGCTGGACTTTATACAAGCAAGCTAATGTTAGCTAGGTAACATTAGCTATTTAGCTACCTAGCTAATCAAAATATCTGTTTGCATTTATTGATTAACCTCAGCTATATGGTGGTATTGTAGCTAGCTAGCTATATACAGTAGCCTAGGTTTGTTCCATACACTTATTCTGACTGGCAGCATGGTGCAAGCAGCTGTGTTGTTGCCAAGCAACCAACCCAGTGTTAGAATTAATTATTAAATTAAATGCCATTTAGCAGACGCTTTTATCCAAAGCGACTTACAGTCATGTGTGCATACATTTTTATCTATGGGTGGTCACAGAGATCGAACCCACTACCCTGGCGTTACAAGCGCCATGCTCTACCAATTGAGCTACAGAGGACCACCATGACTCAGAGTTTCAGCTAAAATGTATGTTAGCATTGTCAGAAATGCTACAAAAAGGTAGCACATCATTGTTTCTTAAAGGAGGGAAATGTGCACATGAACCCGATAAATTATATATTTAACAAAAACTGTTGCACCTACAAACTTAGTCAATCAGGCATTTTATAAGTCCAATGGTCACTTCATGGATGTTATAGTCTCGTTTTAATCTGCCGTCTAGACTTTGACCTAGGTAGGCACAAGAAATCACACTTAACCATCTGGCAGTCCGACGGACGAATCTGGGTTTGGCGAATGCCAGGAGAACGCTACCTGCCTATCTCTTAAGATTTCCCTTCACTGGAACTAAGGGGACTAGCCCGAACCATGAAAAACAGCGCTTGGCATTGCGCATGGTGATCTTAGGCTTATGTGCATATCTCTCTCTTTCTCTCTCTCTCTCTCATAGCATGTTCCCCTCCCTAGCGGTGGCTGTGCCCCCTGTCTCTGCGGCCGGTTGTCTCTGTGTCCTGCTAGTGGACCTGAAGGTTGACAGGCGTCGTCTGAAGCCCTCTCCAGAGAAGAAGTAGAGCAGCGGGTCGAAGCAGGAGTTGGAGGCAGCTAGACAGAGCGTCACCACCACACTCTTCTGCATGTACACCAGCTCCGAACAGGAAGTGGCAGTCTGGGACAGGAAGCTGAGGTGGATGGAGCGCTGGATGTGGTACGGCATGAAGCACAGCAGGAATGCCAGCATCACTATGACAATCATTCTGATAGCCTTAGACCCCGCCCCCTTCTGGCGCTGCGCAGCGTGTTGCCGTGACAGCAGGGCCCGGATGATCCCGACGTAGCACAGCAGGATGACCAGGAAAGGAAGTACGAAGCCCACGGCCAATGAGAAGTAGTTGAGCATGATGAGCTTGTTAAGCCCGCCCCCTGTGCTGCGCTCTGGAGGCTCGAAGCACTTGGTCTTATTGGTTGCTGGGTGGAGGTGTTGACCAGTCATGAGGAAGGGGGAGGACACAGTGCAGATGAACACCCAGATACAGACACACACCAGACGGGCGCGGCGCTCTGAGACCAGGCGCAGGTTCTGCACGGGGAACACGATGGCGAGGAAGCGCGTGACGGACATGGCGGTCATGAAGAACACGCTGCAGTAGAGGTTCACGTAGAGGGCATAGGATGAAACCCTGCACAGGAAGTCTCCCAGGTTCCACTGACCCTGAGGGAGAGGATCAACATCAACAATAATCTATTTTAATAGCATCTCAAAGCCCGGGATCCATTCAAAGGTGCGTTGTCGACAATGTGCCTTTTAAAGGCAGTTTCCCCCGACGTAAATTACCTATAAAAGTCAAGTGAAATGCGCTTGTCGACAACTCACCTTTGATTGAATTCGGCCAAAATGCTGTTACAGAGCACAACCCCCCCCCCCCCAGTCATTACTACCTTATTAACGTAGTAGAGGACCCGTAGTGGCAGCGTAGAGACACACAGCAGGTCGGACACGGCCAAGTTCAACATGTAGACGTGGAACGCAGAACGCTGCCGGAACGTTTTGACCAGAACCAGCAGAGCGAAACCGTTACCGGCCAGGCCGAACACCGTGATGATAGAGTACACAGTAGAGTACACCTGGAGAGACAGAAACACCTGGTAACACACAGTAGAGTACACCTGGAGAGACAGAAACACCTGGTAACAGACAGTAGAGTACACCTGGAGAGACAGAAACACCTGGTAACAGACAGTAGAGTACACCTGGAGAGACAGAAACACCTGGTAACAGACAGTAGAGTACACCTGGAGAGACAGAAACACCTGGTAACAGACAGTAGAGTACACCTGGAGAGACAGAAACACCTGGTAACAGACAGTAGAGCACACCTGGAGAGACAGAAACACCTGGTAACAGACAGTAGAATGCACCTGGAGAGACAGAAACACCTGGTAACAGACAGTAGAGTACACCTGGAGAGACAGAAACACCTGGTAACAGACAGTAGAATGCACCTGGAGAGACAGAAACACCTGGTAACAGACAGCAGAGTACACCTGGAGAGACAGAAACACCTGGTAACAGACAGTAGAGTACACCTGGAGAGACAGAAACACCTGGTAACAGACAGTAGAGTACACCTGGAGAGACAGAAACACCTGGTAACAGACAGTAGAGTACACCTGGAGAGACAGAAACACCTGGTAACAGACAGCAGAGTACACCTGGAGAGACAGAAACACCTGGTAACAGACAGTAGAGTACACCTGGAGAGACAGAAACACCTGGTAACAGACAGTAGAGTACACCTGGAGAGACAGAAACACCTGGTAACAGACAGTAGAGTACACCTGGAGAGACAGAAACACCTGGTAACAGACAGTAGAGTACACCTGGAGAGACAGAAACACCTGGTAACAGACAGTAGAGTACACCTGGAGAGACAGAAACACCTGGTAACAGACAGTAGAGTACACCTGTAGAGACAGAAACACCTGGTAACAGACAGTAGAGTACACCTGGAGAGACAGAAACACCTGGTAACAGACAGTAGAGTACACCTGGAGAGACAGAAACACCTGGTAACAGACAGTAGAGTACACCTGGAGAGACAGAAACACCTGGTAACAGACAGTAGAGTACACCTGGAGAGACAGAAACACCTGGTAACAGACAGTAGAGTACACCTGGAGAGACAGAAACACCTGGTAACAGACAGTAGAGTACACCTGGAGAGACAGAAACACCTGGTAACAGACAGCAGAGTACACCTGGAGAGACAGAAACACCTGGTAACAGACAGTAGAGTACACCTGGAGAGACAGAAACACCTGGTAACAGACAGTAGAGTACACCTGGAGAGACAGAAACACCTGGTAACAGACAGTAGAGTACACCTGGAGAGACAGAAACACCTGGTAACAGACAGTAGAGTACACCTGGAGAGACAGAAACACCTGGTAACAGACAGCAGAGTACACCTGGAGAGACAGAAACACCTGGTAACAGACAGCAGAGTACACCTGGAGAGACAGAAACACCTGGTAACAGACAGTAGAGTACACCTGGAGAGACAGAAACACCTGGTAACAGACAGCAGAGTACACCTGGAGAGACAGAAACACCTGGTAACAGACAGTAGAGTACACCTGGAGAGACAGAAACACCTGGTAACAGACAGCAGAGTACACCTGGAGAGACAGAAACACCTGGTAACAGACAGTAGAGTACACCTGGAGAGACAGAAACACCTGGTAACAGACAGTAGAGTACACCTGGAGAGACAGAAACACCTGGTAACAGACAGTAGAGTACACCTGGAGAGACAGAAACACCTGGTAACAGACAGTAGAGTACACCTGGAGAGACAGAAACACCTGGTAACAGACAGTAGAGTACACCTGGAGAGACAGAAACACCTGGTAACAGACAGTAGAATGCACCTGTTAACACATAGATGCATCTGATTACAGACAGACAGTAGAATACACCTTGTAAGGATGATTTGATTTGGTTACAGACAGTATAACACACTTAGATACACCTTGTTACAGACAGACAGTAGAATACACCTGGTTACAGACAGTATAATACACATACAGTAGATACACCTGGTTACATATTTATTTACCCTTATTTTACCAGGTAAGTTGATTGAGTACACATTCTCATTTACAGCAACAACCTGGGGAATAGTTACAGGGGATGAATGAGCCAATTGGAAGCTGGGGATGATTAGGTGGCCATGATGGTATGAGGACTAAATAGAGAATTTAGCCAGGACACCGGGGTTAACACCCCTACTCTTACGATAAGTGCCATGGGATGTTTAGTGAACACAGAGAGTCAGGACACCCATTTAACATCCCATCTGAAAGACATCACCCTACACAGGGCAATGTCCCCAATCACTGCCCTGGGGAATTGGGATATTTTATTTTAGACCAGAGGAAAGAGTGCCTCCTACTGGCTCACCAACACCACTTCCAGCAGCATCTGGTCTCCCATCTAGGGACCGACCAGGACCAATACTGCTTAGCTTCAGAGGCAAGCCAGCAGTGGGATGCAGGGTGGTATGCTGCTGGATAACATAGATAGACCTGGTTTCCGACAGACAGTAGAATACACCTGGTAACATATGGTACCAGTCAAAAGTTTGGACACACCTACTCATTCAAGGGTTTTTCTTTATTTTTTACTATTTTCTACATTGTAGAATAATACTGAAGACATCAAAACTATGAAATAACACATATGGAATCATGTAGTAACCAAAAAAGTGTTAAACAAATCAACATTTATTTTATATTTGAGATTATTCAAAGTAGCCACCCTTTGCCTTGATGACAGCTTTGCACACTCTTAGCATTCTCTCAACCAGCTTCATGAGGAATGCAGGTCAACTGATGCAGCACTCCATCACTCTCCTTCTTGGTCAAATAGCCCTTACACAGCCTGGAGGTAAGTTTTGGGTCATTGTTCCTGTTGAAAAACAAATGATAGTCCCACTAAACCCAAACCAGATGGGATACTGTGGTAGCCATGCTGGTTAAGTGTGCCTTGAATTCTAAATCAATCACATACAGTGTCACCAGCAAAGCACCTGCACACCATCACACCTCCTCCTCCATGCTTCACGGTGGGAACCACACATGCGGAGATCATCCGTTCACCTACTCTGCGTCTCACAAAGACACGGCGGTTGGAACCAAAAAAAAAGGACAGATTTCCACCGGTCTAATGTCCATTGCTCATGTTTCTTGGCCCAAGCAAGTCTCTTCTTATTATTGGTGTCCTTTAGTAGTGGTTTCTTTGCAGCAATTCGACCATGAAGGGCGGCAGGTAGCTTACTGGTTAAGAGTGTTGTGCCAGTAACTGAAAGGTCGCTGGTTCTAATCCCTGAGCTGACTAGGTGAAAAATCTGTCGATGTGCCCTTGAGCAAGGCACTTAACCCTAATTGCTCCTGTAAATCGCTCTGGATAAGGGCGTCTGCTAAATGACAAAAATAAAAAGGAAGGCCTGATTCATGCAGTCTCCTCTGAACAGTTGATGTTGAGATGTGTCTGTTACTTGAACTGTGAATAATTTATTTGGGCTGCAACTGAGGTGCAGTTAACTCTGATGAACTTTTCCTCTGCAGCAGAGGTAACTCTGGGTCTTCCTTTCCTGTGGTGGTCCTCATGAGAGCCAGTTTCATCATAGCGCTTGATAGTCTTTGCGACTGCACTTAAAGAAAATGTAAAAGTTATTGAATTCTTCTGGATTGACTGACCTTCATGTCTTAAAGTAATCATGGACTGTCGTTTCTCTTCGCTTATTTGAGCTGTTCTTGCCATAATATGGACTTGGTCTTTTTCCAAATACATCTATCTTCTGTATACCCCCCTACCTTGTCACAACACAACTGATTAGCTCAAACGCATTAAGAAGGAAAGAAATTCCATAAAATTAACTTTTAACAAGACACACCTGTTAATTGAAATGCATTCCAGGTGACTACCTAATGAAGCTGGTTAAGAGAATGCCAACAGTGTGCAAAGCTGTCATCAAGGCAAAGGGTGGCTACTTTGAAGAATCTAAAATCTAAAATATATTTTGGTTACTACATGATTCCATATGTGTTATTTCATAGTTTTGATGTCTTCACTATTATTCTACAATGTAAAAAATAGCACAAATAAAGAAAAACCCTGGAATGAGTAGGTGTGTCCAAACTTTTGACTGGTGCTGTATATACACCTGGTATTACACCGTAGAATACACCTGGTAACACATAGATACACCTGGTTACAGACAGACAGTAGAATACTCCTGGTAACACATAGATACACCTGGTTACAGACAGAATGTAGAATACACCTGAGAGAGACAGTAACCTGGTATTACACCTGGACAGATGGAGTAGACCGTAGAATACACCTGAGAGAGAAACACACACCTGGTATTGTATGTGGAGTACACCTGGTAACACATAGATACACACTTGGTATTACATCTGGACAGGTGATCATAGACGTGTTGCCTTTGGTGTTTTTTAATTGTCTACCATTACGAATAAGAAATGTATAGGCTACCTTGTTGATGTGTTTAAGTGCACCCATGACCAGCTCGGAAACCGGATTGCATAGTGGAGAAGGTACGGTGGGATTCGAAATGGTCGGTAATCTGTTTGTTAACTTGGCTTTCAAATTCTTTCGAAAGGCAGGGCAGGATGGATATAGGTCTGTAACCGTTTGGATCTAGAGTGTCACCCCCTTTGAAGAGGGGGATGACTGCGGCAGCTTTCCAATCTCTGGGGATCTCAGACGTTATGAAAGAGAGGTTGAACAGGCTAGTAATAGGGGTTGCGACAATTTCGGCGGCTAGTTTTAGAAAGAAAGGGTCCAGATTGTCAAGCCCAGCTGATTTGTAGGGGTCCAGATTTTGCAGCTCTTTCAGAACATCAGCTGTCTGAATTTGTGTGAAGGAGAAGCGGGGGGGGGGGGGGGGGGGGGCATGGGCAAGTTGCAGCGGAGGGTGCAGAGTTGGTGGCCGGGATAGTGGTAGCCAGGTGGAAAGCATGGCCAGCCGTAGCAAAATGGTTCTTGAAATTCTCGATTATTGTAGATTTATCGGTGGTGATAGTGTTTCCTAGCCTCAGTGCAGTGGGCAGCTGGGAGGAAGTGCTCTTATTCTCCATGGACTTTACAGTGTCCCAAAACTTTTTGGAGTTAGTGCTACAGGATGCAAATTTCTGTTTGAAAAAGTTAGCCTTTGCTTTCCTGACTGCTTGTGTATATTGGTTCCTAACTTCCCTGAAAAGTTGCATATCGCGGGGGCTATTTGATGCTAATGCAGTACGCCACAGGATGTTTTTGTGCTGGTCAAGGGCAGTCAAGTCTGAGGAGAACCAGGGGCTACATCTGTTCTTAGTTCTGTATTTTTTGAATGGGGCATGTTTATTTAAGATTGAGAGGAAATAACTTTTAAAGAACAACCAGGCATCCTCTACTGACGGAATGAGATCTATATCCATCCAGGATACCTGGGCCAGGTCAATTAGGAAGGCCTGCTCGCTAAAGTGTTTTAGGGAGCGTTTGACAGTGATGAGGGGTGGTCATTTGACCGCGGACCCGTTACGGATGCAGGCAATAAGGCAGTGATCGCTGAGATCCTGGTTGAAGACAGCGGAGGTGTATTTAGAGGGTAAGTCAGTCAGGATGATATCTATGAGGGTACCCATGTTTACAGATTTAGGGTTGTACCTGGTAGGTTCGTTGATAATTTGTGTGAGATTGAGGGCATCTAGTTTGGATTGTAGGATGGCCGGGGTGTTAAGCATATCCCAATTTAGGTCACCAAGCAGTACGAACTCTGAGGATAAATGGGGGGCAATCAATTCACATATGGTGTCCAGGGCACAGCTGGGGGCTGAGGGGGTCTGGAGCAAGCGGCAACAGTGAGAGACTTATTTCTGGAAAGGTGGATTTTTAGAAGTAGAAGCTCAAACTGTTTGGGCACAGACCTGGATAGTATGATAGAGCTCTGCAGGCTCTCTCTACAGTAGATTGCAACTCCACCCCCTTTGGCAGTTCTATCTAGACGGAAAATGTTATAGTTGGGGATGGAAATTTCAGAATTTTTGGTGGCCTTCCTAAGCCAGGATTCAGACACTGCTAGAACATCAGGGTTGGCGGAGTGTGCTAACGCAGTGAATAACTCAAACTTAGGAAGTAGACTTCTGATATTTACATGCAAGAAACCAAGGCTTTTGCGATTACAGAAGTCAGCAAATGATAGCGCCTGGGGAGTAGGAGTGATACTGAGGGCTGCAGGGCCTGGGTTAGCCTCTACATCACCGGAGGAACAGAGGAGGACTAGAATAAGGATACGGCTAAAGGCTTTAAGAACTGGTCTTCTAGTGCGTTGGGTACATAGAATAAAGGGGGCAGATTTCTGGGCGTTGTAGAAAAGATTCAGGGCATTATGTACAGACAAGGATATGGAAGGATATGAGTAAAGTGGAGGTAAACCTAAGCGTTGGGTGACAATGAAAGAGATAGGATCACTGGAGGCACCAATTACAATGAAAGAGATAGGATCACTGGAGGCACCAATTGAGCCGGTCTCCGTGTGTATGGGGGGTGGGACAAAGGAGCTATATAAGGAGCTATATATAGCTATATAAAGGAGCTATATAAGGCCGGGGCTAGCAGATGGAATCTTTGTGGTCGACGTCGTAATGGGAAGCCTGTTGTAACCACATCAGACGATTTTGTCAGCAGACCAGTCGTGTAGGATCGGCGGGGCTCCGTGTCAACACTAGGTGGTCCCGTCCGGTTGACAGAGAGGTAGATAGCCGGGAGATGGGCCTAGCTCAGGATGATTAGCCAGACCACAACGTCCATTTTGTTGCAGCTAGCTGGTAGCGATGAATCCGGAGTTAAAGGTCCAGTGATTCAGTGATTCCGGCAGAAAAACTGATATGTTCTGGGTCGATAACGCGCTGTGCAGACAGTGCAGACTGGCTGAATAATAGTCCAGACTAGAGCTGGCTGGTAGGTGGTGCAGGCCACGGACAATGGTGAAAAAACGCTAACGGTAGCTGATAGCAAGTAGCTAGTTAGCTGGCTACTCCCGTCCGGTAGACCTAGAGGTAGATAGCCGGGATATGAGCCTGGCTCTAGGCTAGCTCGAGGCTAACTGGTGCTTGCATCGGGGGCAGTGGTGATTAGCCAAACAGCAACATCCATTCGGTTGCGGCTAGCTAGTTGCAATCCGGTGATTAATGTCCAGTGATTAAATTATTCCGGCAGAAAAATCCAATGTTCTGGGTGAAATACCGCTAACTGTGGCTAATAGCAAGTAGCTAGTTAGCTGGCTAGCTAGTTTCAACTGGAGATACTAGATAAAAGGTAAGTCAATAATAGAATCCGTTACACATTGAGTGAGGCGGGTTGCAGGAAAGTATATTTTGTAGAAGGATGAAAAGTCTGATAGGGAAATATGTACGAAAAATACAAAAAAACAGGGTATTTACAGGCTATTTACGACAAAAACAGGACTGCACTACTACGCCATCTTGGAGGAGGGAGGATCTGAGGACCCATGCCAAATCTTTTCAGTCTCCTGAGGGGGAATAGGTTTTGTCGTGCCCTCTTCACGACTGTCTTGGTGTGCTTGGACCATGTTAGTTTGTTGGTGATGTGGACACCAAGGAACTTGAAGCTCTCAACCTGCTCCACTACAGCCCCGTCGATGAGAATGGGGGCGTGCTCAGTCCTCTTCTTTTTCCTGAAGTCCACAATAATCTCCTTTGTCTTGATCACGTTGAGGGAGAGGTTGTTGTCCTGGCACCACACGGCCAGGTCTCTGGCCTCCTCCCTATAGGCTGTCTCGTCGTTGTCGGTGATCAGGCCTACCACTGTTCTGTCATCGGCAAACTTAATGATATTTCTGCAGGGATCGAGCACACATTTTGATTTTATCTACTAAATTGCTGGGTTATCTACTATCTACTAAAATGCGCTGGTTGTCTGTCCCAGTGCCATAGATATAGGCTACAGAGTTTGGCAAACTCTGTTTTAGATCAGAATGTCATGGGCACCATGTTGGCACCAATAGATCCATGGCCATTGTTCTAAATTAAAATGTTATTGCCATGGAATGGAATGGAATGGTCTTAACTGTTTTGTATGGAATGCTCGCTGATCTTAACTGTTTTTTATGGAATGATCGCTGATCTTAACTGATTTGTATGGAATGCTCGCTTATCTTAACTGTTTTGTATGTGTCACGATCGTCATAATGATTGGACCAAGGCGCAGCGTGATATGCGTACATCTTTTTAATAGTGTACTGGCAACACGATACAAAATACAAAACAACCAAACGAAACGTGAAGTCCTCGGTTAACAACACAAACCAACACGGAACAAGATCCCACAAAACACAAGTGAACAACAGGCTGCCTATGTATGGTTCCCAATCAGAGACAACAAGCAACAGCTGATTCTCGTTGCCTCTGATTGAGAACCACCCCGGCCAACCTAGAAAACACATGAACTAGAAACTGAACATAGAACACAAAACATAGACCCTACACACCCTGGCTCAACATATAAGAGTCCCCAGAGCCAGGGCGTGACAGTACCCCCCCCCAAAGGCGCGGACTGCGACCGCGCCAACATAAACCCAACAGGGGAGGGGCCGGGTGGGCATTCCGCCTCGGAGGCGGATCCGGCTCCGGGCGTGACCACCACCCTCTAACAACCCCCCCGTAGCGCCCCTGGTCTGGTCTGGCCCCGCTGGCTGGAGCTGGACTGGACATCGGTGGAGCGGATTGCTTAGGCTCCGGTGTGGAGCAGCTGACCGGTACCTGACCAGGCACCGGTGAAACAGGCACGGGCTGTGCCGGACTGACGACGCGCACCACAGGCTTGGTGCGGGGAGCAGGGACGGGCCGGACCGGGCTGGCGACGCGCACCACAGGCTTGGTGCGGGGAGCAGGAATGGGCCGGACCGGGCTGACGAAGCGCTCCACTGGCTTGGTGTGGGGAGCAGGAACAGGCCGGGCCGGGCTGACGACGTGCACCATTGGCTTGGTGCGGGGAGCAGGAATGGGCCGGACCGGGCTGACGAAGCGCACCACTGGCTTGGTGCGGGGAGCAGGAACAGGCCGGGCCGGGCTGACGACGCGCACCATTGGCTTGGTGCGGGGAGCAGGAACAGGCCGGACCGGGCTGACGCGCACCATAGGCTTGGTGCAGGGAGCAGGAACAGGCCGGGCCGGGCTGGCAACGCGCACCATTGGCTTGGTGCGGGGAACAGGAACAGGCCGGGCCGGGCTGGCGACACGCACCATTGGCTTGGTGCGAGGGGCAGGAACAGGCCGGGCCGGGCTGGCGACGCGCACCACAGGCTTGGTGCGGGGAGCAGGAACAGGCCGGGCCGGGCTGGCGACGCGCACCACAGGCTTGGTGCGAGGGGCACGAACAGGCCGGGCCGGGCTAGCGACGCACACCACAGGCTTGGTGCGAGGGGCAGGAACAGGCCGGGCCGGGCTGGCGACGCGCATCACAGGCTTGGTGCGAGGGACAGGAACAGGCCGGACCGTACTGGGAACACACACCACTGGCCTTGTGTGGGGATCAGGAACGGGCCGGACCGGACTGGTAACACACCTCAGTACCTCTCGCCATGCCTCTACACTCTCCTTCCCTCTACTGACCAATGGCCCCCGTAACCTGGTGGCCTTCTCTCCTCGTCCACAAACTCGCCCTTTATCTGCCTCCAGCAGCCCCGTCGTCCATGCCGTGTGACCCCCAACATTTTTTTATTGGGGGTGCCTCTCGCCTGTCCGACGACGGCCCGGTTGGCGCCGCTTCTCCTCTCCTGCCTGGGTCTCCCCCTTCATCGCCCTCCGGTAACGGACGGCCTCCTCCTCCGTGATCTGCCCCCAACCGAGGAGGACATCCACTAACGTTACCTCCGGCGTTTGCTCCTGGACACGCTGCTTGGTCCTGTATTGGTGGGATCTTCTGTCACGATCGTCATAATGATTGGAGAAAGGCGCAGTGTGATATGCGTACATCTTTTTAATAGTGTACTGGCAACACGATACAAAATACAAAACAACCAAACGAAACGTGAAGTCCTCGGTTAACAACACAAACCAACACGGAACAAGATCCCACAAAACACAAGTGAACAACAGGCTGCCTAAGTATGGTTCCCAATCAGAGACAACAAGCAACAGCTGATTCTCGTTGCCTCTGATTGAGAACCACCCCGGCCAACCTAGAAAACACATGAACTAGAAACTGAACATAGAACACAAAACATAGACCCTACACACCCTGGCTCAACATATAAGAGTCCCCAGAGCCAGGGCGTGACAGTACGGAATGCTCGCTGATCTTAACTGTTTTGTATGGAATGCTCGCTGATCTTAACTGTTTTGTATGGAATGCTCGCTGATCTTAACTGTTTTGTGCATAATGTTTACGCCATCGTTTTCTATGACCGAAAAGAGCTTCTGGACATCAGAACAGCGATCACTAACCTCGATTTGGATGAAGATTTCTACTTCAATGAGTCAGCGTTGCAGGACATACTGCTAACCCCGGACCAGGCCCTAATCCCCAAGACTCGGAAAAGGGAGGCCGACGTGTGGGCACACTGACGAAACTACGCCGACGAGTAAATAAACCTCCTCTACCCTCCTTTCTATTGGCGAACATACAAATCACTGGAGAACAAACTGGATGAGCTCCATTCCTATCAACGGTACCTGAAGAACTGTAATATTTCTCAGAGTCATGGCTGAACAAGGACATGGATAATATACATCTAACTGGTTTTTCTACTCATCAGCAGGACCGAACGGCAGCCTTGGGTAAGCTCAAGGGGGGAGGTGTGTGTCTCTTTGTTAACAACAGCTGGTACACAATCTCTAATATTCAAGTCTCAAGGTGCTCGCCTGAGTTAGAATACCTAATGAAAAGCTATAGACCACACTATTTACCAAGAGTTTTTATCTATATTTTTCATAGCTGTCTATTTACCACCACAAACCGATGCTGGCACTAAGACCTCACTCAAGGAGCTGTATAAGGCCATAAGCAAACAAATAAAAGCTCATTCAGAGGCGGTGGCCGGTGATTTTATTGCTGGGAAACTGAACTCCATCTTATCTAATTTCTACCAGTATGTCACCTCTGCAACTTGAGGAGACAACTCTAGATCAACTTTACTCCACACACAGATGTGCATACAAAGCTCTCCATTTGGCAATTTCGCAAATCTGACCATAACTCTATACTCCTGATTCCTGCTTACAAACAAAAACTCAAACAGGAAGTACCAGTGACGCGCTCAATAAGGAAGTGGTCCGATGAAGCAGGTGCTAAACTACAGGACTGTTTCGCTAGCACAGTTGGCGTTGAGGAGTTTACCACATCAGTCACCGGCTTCATTTGTATTTCGTATCCAGGCTCTGTCGTAGCCGGCTGCGACCGGGAGACCCATGGGGCGGCGCACAATTGGCCCAGCGTCGTCTAGGGTAGGGTAGGGAATGGCCGGCAGGGGATGTAGCTTAGTTCGTAGAGCATGGCGTTTGCAACGCCAGGGTTGTGGGTTCGATTCCCACGGGGGGGTATGAAGAAAAAAAAAGTAAGTAATGTATGCACTAACTGTAAGTCGCTCTGGATAAGAGCGTCTGCTAAATGACTCTAATGTAAAATGTAATAAATAATGTGGAAATTGAGCAAGTTGAGGTGACTAAACTGCTTGGAGTAACCCTGGATTGTAAACTGTCATAGTCAAAACATATTGATACAACAGTAGCTAGGATGGGGAGAAGTCTGTCCATAATAAAGCGCTGCTCTACCTTCTTAACAGCACTATCAACAAGGCAGGTCCTACAGGCCCTAGTTTTGTCACACCTGGACTAATGTTCAGTCATGTGGTCAGGTGCCAAAATTGCAATTGGCTCAGAACAGAGTAGCACGGCTGGCCCTTGGATGTACACAGAGAGAAAAAAATAATTATATGCATGTCAATCTCTCCTGGCTCAAACTGGAAGAGAGATTGACTTCATCACTACTTGTATTTGTGAGAGGTATTGGCATGTTGAAAGCACCAAGCTGTCTGTTTAAACGACTAGCACACAGCTCAGACACCCATGCGTACCCCACAAGACATGCCACCAGAGGTCTCTTCACAGTCCCCAAGTCCAGAACAGACTATGGGAGGCGCACAGTACTACATAGAGCCATGACTACATGGAACTCTGTTCCACATCAGGTAACTGATGCAAGTAGTAAAAACACATTTTAAAAACATAAAAATACACCTTATGGAACAGCGGGGACTGTGAAGCAGCACAAACATAGGCACAGACACATGCATACACACACGATAACATACACACTATACACACACGTACACACGGATTTTGTGTTGTAGATATGTGGTAGTGGAGTAGGGGCCTGAGGGCATGTATGTATGTATATGTATGTGTGTATGTGTGTATATATATGTATGTATGTATGTATGTATGTATATATTTATATATATATATATATATATATATATATATATATATATATATATGTGCATATATATATAAATATATGCATATACTGAATCTATTTGCGAGGGGGAAAAAAACATATGGGGGATTGGAAGTGATGCAGACAATTACATTGATGGAAGTTACAATCTATCTGCAATATTAAAGCTGATCTACCTGCCGGACCCCAGGAAGAATCCATAATAAAAATGGAAGGGATCCATAATAAATACAAATACAAATTCCAAGTTATACACTGAGTATACAAAGCAATAAGAACACCTGCTCTTTCCATGGTCCTGGTCAATCCAGGTGAAAGCTATGATCCCTTATTGATGTCACCTGTTAAATCCACTTCAATCAGTGTAGATGAAGGGGAGGAGACAGTTTAAAGAAGGATTTTCAAGCCTTGAGACATGGATTGTGTATATGTGCCATTCAGAGGGTGAATGGGCAAGACAAGATTTAAGCCCCTTTGAACAGGGTATAGTAGTAGGTGCCAGGCACACCGGTTTGTGTCAAGAACTGCAATGCTGCTGGGTTCTTCACACTCAACAGTTTCCTGTGTGTATCAAGAATGATCCACCACCCAAACAACATCCAGCCAACTTGATACAAATGTGGGAAGCATTGGAGTCAACATGGGCCAGCATCCCTGTGGAACGCTTTCGACACCTTGTAGAGTCCATGCCCCAACGAATTGAGGCTGTTCTGAGGGCAAAGGGGGAGGTGAGGTGTGCAACTCAATATTAGGAAGGTGTTCCTAATGTTAGTTATACTCAGTGTATATACAGTGCATTCGGAAAGTATTCAGACCCCTTGACTTTTTCCACATTTTGTTACGTTACAGCCTTATTCTAAAATGGATTAAAAATAAATAAAAAAACTCATCAATCTGCACACAATACCCCATAATGACAAAGCGAAAAAAAAAAAAAAAATAATAATTTTTTACCTTATTTACATAAGTATTCAGACCGTTTGCTATGAGACTCGAAATTGAGCTCAGGTGCATCCTGGTTCCATTGATCATCCTTGAGATGTTTCTACAACTTGATTGGAGTCCACCTGTGGTAAATTCAATTGACTAGACATGATTTGGAAAGGTACACACCTGTCTATATAAGGTTCCACAGTTGACAGTGCATTTCAGAGCAAAAACCAAGCCATGAGGTTGAAGGAATTGTCCGTAGAGCTCCGAGACAGGATTGTGTTGAGGCACAGATCTGGGGAAGGGTACCAAAACTTTTCTGCAGCATTGAAAGTCCCCAAGAACACAGTGGCCTCCATCATTCTTAAATGGAAGAAGTTTGGAACCACCAAGACTCTTCCTAGAGCTGGCCGCCCGGCCAAACTGAGCAATCGGGGGAAAAGGGCCTTGGTCAGGGAGGTGACCAAGAACCTGATGGTCACTCTGACAGAGCACCAGAGTTCCTCGGTGGAGATGGGAGAACCTTCCAGAAGGACAACCAATTCTGCAGCACTCCACCAATCAGGCCTTTATGGCCGAGTGGCCAGATGGAAGCCACTCCTCAGTAAAAGGCACATGACAGCCTGCTTGGAGTTTGCCAAAAGGCACCTAAAGGACTCTCAGACCATGAGAAACAAGATTCTCTGGTCTGATGAAACCAAGATTGAACTCTTTGGCCTGAATGCCAAGCATCTCGTCTGGAGGAAACCTTGCACCATCCCTATGGTGAAGCATGGTGGTGGCAGCATCATGCTGTGGGAATGTTTTTCAGTGGCAGGGACTGGGAGACTAGTCAGGATCGGAAAGATGAACGGAGCAAATAACAGAGAGATCCTTGATGAAAACCTGCTCCAGAGTGCTCAGGGCCTGAGACTGGGGCGAAGGTTCACCTTCCAATAGGACAATGACCCTAAGCACACAGCGAAGACAACGCAGGAGTGGTTTCCCCAACGCGAGAGTTGCACCCCTTCTCAAAAAACCAACACTCGATCCCACTGATGTCAACAACTACAGACCAGTATCCCTTCTTTCTTTTCTTTCCAAAACTATTGAGCGTGCCGTCTTTAGCCAACTCTCTTGCTATCTCTCTCAGAATGACCTTCTTGATCCAAACCAGTCAGGTTTCAGGACTGGTCATTCAACTGAGACTGCTCTTCTCTGTGTCACGGAGGCTCTCCGCACTGCTAAAGCTAACTCTCTCTCCTCTGCTCTTGTCCTTCTAGACCTGTCTGCTGCCTTTGATACAGTGAACCATCAGATCCTCCTCTCCACCCTCTCCGAGCTGGGCATCTCCGGCGCGGCTCACTCCTGGATTGCGTCCTACCTGACCGGTCGCTCCTACCAAGTGGCGTGGCGAGAAGCTGTCTCCGCACCACGTGCTCTCACCACTGGTGTCCCCCAGGGCTCAGTTCTAGGCCCTCTCCTTTTCTCCCTATACACCAAGTCACTTGGCTCTGTCATATCCTCACATGGCCTCTCCTATCATTGCTACGCTGACGATACACAACTAATCTTCTCCTTTCCCCCTTCTGATAACCAGGTGGCGAATCGCATCTCTGCATGTCTGGCCGACATATCAGTATGGATGACGGATCACCACCTCAAGCTGAACCCTGGCGAGATGGAGCTGCTCTTCCTCCCGGGGAAGGACTGCCCGTTCCATGATCTCGCCATCACGGTTGACAACTCCGTTGTGTCCTCCTCCCAGAGTGCGAAGAGCCTTGGCGTGACCCTGGACAACACCCTGTCGTTCTCCGCTAACATCAAGGCGGTGACCCGATCCTGCAGGTTCATGCTCTACAACATTCGGAGAGTACGACCCTTATAATTGTAAAGTGGTTATCCCACTGGCTATAGGGTGAATGCACCAATTTGTAGTCGCTCTGGATAAGAGCGTCTGCTAAATGACGTAAATGTGCCCTTGAGCAAGGCACTTAACCCTAATTGCTCCTGTAAGTCGCTCTGGATAAGAGCGTCTGCTAAATGACTAAAATGTAAATGTAATGTAAATGTTTCTGAATCTGAGTCTCTGAATGTCCTTGAGTGGCCCAGCCAGAGCCCGGACTTGAACCCGATCGAACATCTCTGGAGAGACCTGAATATAGCTGTGCAGCGACGCTCCCCATCCAACCTGACAGAGCTTGGTGTGCCAAGCTTGTAGCGTCATACCCAAGAAGACTTGAGGCTGTAATCGCTGCCAAAGGTGCTTCAACAAAGTTCTGAGTAAAGGGTCTGAATACTTATATAAATGTGATCTTTCAGTTTTTTTTATACATTTCCAATCATTTCTAAAAACCTGATTTTGCTTTGTCGTTATTGTGTGTAGATTGATGAGGAAAAAAAACAATTTAATCAATTTTAGAATAAGGCTGTAACGTAACAAAATGTGTAAAAGGTCAAGGAGTCTGAATACTTTCCGAATGCACTGTACATAATGTATTTACCTCAATTACCTCCTACCCCAGCACATCGACTCGGTATTTGTACCCCGTGTATATAGCCAAGTTATCGTTACTCATTGTGTATTTATTATTATTATTACTGTTTGCCAAACTGCATATCTATGGCTCTGGTCTGCCTGAGGATGTCACGGTTTCTGCCGAGGCTGCTCCTTCTCCTTGTTCGGGCAGGCTTCGGCGGTCGTCGTCCGTTGTTTCTGTGTTCGTTTGGTTTGGTCTGTTTTGGTACACCTGTTTCTCATTTTGTCTTGATTATGTGTCCTTTAAGTTCTCGTTGTTTCTGTCTTGTGGTTGTGTGTAGTTGTTCTTTGTCAGCAGGTGTTTCCATGTCAAGTTTGTGCTAATTTTTCTGTAGAGAGTCCGCACTATTGTGCGTGTTTGTTTATTACGCTGAGTGCGTTATTTTTCTTTGCCTCCGGCTCTGTTTATAGCCGTTCATTCTGTGGACTCTATTAAAGTATTTTGGACTACTTCTGCATCCTGCATCTGATTCCCACACCACACCTACGCCAGCTCTGACAGAACTACACACCACTCATGGAATCAGCAGGAGCAGCAGCAGCGACCGAGTCATGGGAGGAGCGCGTCCGCGGACAGGATGACAGGATAGCTCAAATCACCAACGCTCTTCAGGGAGTAATGAATACCCTGCATCGCCTGGAGACCAGTTGGGCACCCACGCCTCCTCCCACATTACCACCAGCACCGGTCAGTCCCTTTGTCCACGCTCCGGAACCCAGTGGGATTCGGCTCTCGCTCCCGAGGGCGTATGATGGTACCGCTGCCGGGTGTCAAGGTTTCCTCCTACAAGTTGAACTCTACCTCGCCACCGTACACCCGGTGCCCTCGGGACACGAGAGCGTTTCCGCCCTCATCTCCTGTCTCACCGGCAAGGCGTTGGAGTGGGCCAACGCCGAATGGAGGAGAATAGACCCTGCAACGATCACCTATGCAGAGTTCTCCCGTCGCTTCAGGGCTGTATTCGACCATCCACCTGAGGGGAAGGCGGCGGGAGAACGTCTATTCTACCTCCGACAGGGGAAGAGGAGCGCCCAGGAGTTTGCACTGAAGTTCCGGACTCTAGCGGCAGACGCAGGGTGGAATGAGCGGGCCCTCATAGACCACTTCCGCTGCAGCCTACGGGAGGACGTCCGTCGTGAGTTGGCCTGCAGGGACACCACCCTCACGTTTGACCAGTTGGTGGATATGGCCATTCGCCTAGACACCCTGCTGGCCACCCGCGGACGTCCTGAGTGGGGGTCGTCCATTCCACCCTCCAGCACCTCCGAGCCTAGTCCTATGGAGCTCGGGGGTGCTGGCGCTAGAGAGGAGAGGAGAAGGAGCCCCAGGGGGACCAACCCCTGTACCAACTGTGGCCATGGAGGACACACTGCGGCCAGGTGCTGGGGGGGGTCTCCTAGGGGACGAGACGGCAGGCCACGCACTGGGGAGTCCTTCCAGGTGAGTAGGCGCCCCACTTACCCAGAGCTCTCTGTTGTGCACCTAACCATACCTGTTTGCTTCCCACAGGTTGCACCTCGTTCCCAGCATAAGGCGCTAGTAGATTCAGGCGCAGCTGGGAATTTTATAGATCGGAGATTTTGTGCAGAGTTAGGGATTCCCCTCCTTCCTGTCAACAATCATTTCCCTGTACATGCTCTAGATAGCCGTCCGTTGGGATCGGGGTTGATTAGGGAGGTCACAGCTCCACTTAGGATGGGGACGCAGGAGGGTCATGAGGAGACTATACAGCTATATCTTATTGACTCTCCTGCATATCTGGTGGTGCTGGGGCTTCCCTGGTTGATTACCCATAATCCCTCTATTTCGTGGCAACAGAGGGCTCTTAAGGAGTGGTCTGCCCAGTGTGTAGGGCGATGTCTGGGCGTTTCCGTAGGGGCGACCTCGGTGGAGAGTCCAAACCAAGTGCCCACATTACACATTCCCCCCGAGTATGAGGATTTAGCACTTGTGTTTAGTAAGGCGAAGGCGACGCAATTGCCACCACATAGACAGGGGGATTGTGCGATAGACCTCCAGGTAGGAGCTGCGCTTCCGCGGAGCCATGTGTATCCTTTGTCTCAAGAGGAGAGGAGAGCTATGGAGACTTACATAGCCGAGTCTCTGAGACAGGGGTACATACGGCCCTCCACTTCCCCTGCGTCCTCGAGTTTCTTTTTTGTGAAGAAAAAGGATGGAGGTTTGCGCCCGTGTATTGATTACCGCAGTCTCAATCAGATTACTGTGAAATACAGTTATCCACTCCCTCTGATTGCGACTATGACGGAGTCTTTACACGGGGCGCGGTTCTTCACAAAATTGGACCTCAGGAGCGCATATAACTTGGTGCGTATTAGGGAGGGAGACGAATGGAAGACAGCATTTAGTACCACCTCGGGTCATTACGAGTATCTCGTCATGCCATACGGGTTAATGAATGCTCCTTCAGTCTTCCAATCCTTCGTAGATGAGATCTTCCGGGATATGCAGGGGCAAGGAGTGGTCGTGTACATTGACGACATTCTGGTGTATTCTTCTACCCGAGCCGAGCATGTAGCCCTGGTGCGCCGAGTGTTGAGGAGATTGTTGGAGCATGACCTATATGTCAAGGCAGAGAAATGTCTGTTTTTCCAGGAGTCTGTCTCCTTTTTGGGTTATCAGTTGTCTGCGTCAGGGGTAAAGATGGAGGTTGACCGTGTGTCGGCCGTGCGTAATTGGCAAACTCCAACCACTGTTAAAGTGGTGCAGCGGTTCTTGGGCTTTGCGAATTACTACAGGAGGTTTATCCGGGGTTTTGGACAGGTGGCAGCTCCCATAACGTCTCTTCTAAAGGGAGGTCCGGTGCGCTTGCAGTGGTCTGCTGAGGCTGATAGGGCTTTTGGGAGACTGAAGGACCTGTTTACCTCGGCGCCGGTGCTGGCGCATCCGGATCCCGCGCTACCATTCCAGGTCGAGGTAGATGCGTCTGAGGCCGGTATAGGGGCCGTGCTCTCGCAACGGTCTGGCACGCCCCTGAAACTCCGCCCCTGTGCCTTTTACTCTAAAAAGCTCAGTCCTGCGGAGCGAAATTATGACGTGGGGGACAGGGAGTTGCTAGCCGTGGTCCAGGCCCTAAAGGTGTGGAGGCATTGGCTTGAGGGGGCTCAACACCCTTTCCTCATTTTGACTGACCACCGAAACCTGGAGTACATCCGGGCAGCTAGGAGACTGAACCCTCGCCAGGCTAGGTGGAACATGTTTCTGTCCCGGTTCGTTTTTAAGATCACGTACATCCCTGGGTCCCAGAACGGTAAGGCAGATGCCCTGTCCCGGCGGTATGACACGGAGGAGAGGTCCGTTGAGCCCACGCCCATACTCCCGCCGTCTTGCCTGGTGGCACCGGTGGTGTGGGAGGTCGATTCCGAAATCGAGCGGGCGTTGCGTACCGATCCTAGCCCTCCACAGTGTCCTGTGGGTCGGACGTACGTTCCGCTCGAGGTTCGGGATCGACTTATATATTGGGCTCACACGTCACCCTCCTCTGGACATCCAGGGATTGGCCGGACGGTGCACTGCCTTAGCACTAAGTACTGGTGGCCAACGTTAGCCAGGGACGTGAGGGTTTATGTTTCCTCCTGCTCGGTGTGTGCCCAGTGTAAGGCACCTAGACACCTGCCCCGGGGGAAGCTACAACCCCTACCCGTTTCACAACGACCCTGGTCTCACCTCTCGGTGGATTTCGTTACTGACCTTCCCCCCCTCTCAGGGAAATACCACCATCCTGGTCGTTGTGGATCGGTTCTCGAAGGCCTGTCGTCTACTTCCCATGCCGGGTCTCCCCACTGCCCTACAGACCGCTGAGGCACTATTTACTCACGTCTTCCGGCATTACGGGGTACCCGAGGATATAGTGTCTGATCGAGGCCCCCAGTTTACCTCTCGAGTCTGGAGAGCGTTCATGGAGCGCTTGGGGGTCTCGGTGAGCCTTACCTCGGGGTACCACCCGGAGAGCAATGGGCAGGTTGAACGGGTAAACCAGGATGTGGGTAGGTTTCTGAGGTCGTATTGCCAGGGCCAGCCGGAGGAGTGGGCGAGGTATGTTCCCTGGGCCGAGATTGCGCAGAACTCCCTTCGCCACTCCTCCACCAGACTCACTCCTTTCCAATGTGTACTAGGGTACCAGCCGGCTCTGGCACCTTGGCATCAGAGCCAGATCGAGGCTCCTGCGGTGGATGAGTGGGTGCGGCGCTCGGGGGGGACATGGAACGCTGCTCACGTACATCTGCAGCGGGCCATCCGTCGACACAAGGCGAGCGCCGATCTCCACCGCAGCGAGGGACCGGTGTACGCACCAGGAGATCGAGTCTGGCTCTCGACCAGAAACCTGCCCCTCCGCCTGCCCTGCCGGAAGCTGGGTCGGCGGTTTGTGGGGCCTTTTAAAGTCCTGAGGAGGTTGAACGAGGTGTGTTACAGATTACAACTTCCTATTGATTATAAGAATATTAACCCCTCGTTCCATGTGTCTCTCCTCAGGCCGGTGGTAGCTGGTCCACTCCAGGACTGTGAGATAGCAGAGACTCCTCCGCCCCCGCTGGACATCGAGGGGGCTCCGGCGTACACAGTTCGGTCCATCCTGGATTCGAGACGCCGGATGGGGGGTCTCCAATATCTCGTGGAGTGGGAGGGGTACGGTCCGGAGGAGCGGTGCTGGGTGCCGAGGAGAGATATCTTAGACCCGTCTCTTCTGACTGAGTTCCATCGTGGTCATCCCACGCGCCCTGCTCCGCGTCCTCCTGGTCATCCCCGAGGCCGGGGTCGGCGCACGGCTGGGGCCGCGCGTCAAGGGGGGGGTACTGTCACGGTTTCTGCCGAGGCTGCTCCTTCTCCTTGTTCGGGCAGGCTTCGGCGGTCGTCGTCCCCGGAGTACTAGCTGCCACCGTTCGTTGTTTCTGTGTTCGTTTGGTTTGGTCTGTTTTGGTACACCTGTTTCTCATTTTGTCTTGATTATGTGTCCTTTAAGTTCTCGTTGTTTCTGTCTTGTGGTTGTGTGTAGTTGTTCTTTGTCAGCAGGTGTTTCCATGTCAAGTTTGTGCTCATTTTTCTAGAGAGAGTCCGCACTATTGTGCGTGTTTGTTTATTACGCTGAGTGCGTTATTTTTATTGTGCCTCCGGCTCTGTTTATAGCCGTTCATTCTGTGGACTCTATTAAAGTATTTTGGACTACTTCTGCATCCTGCATCTGATTCCCACACCACACCTACGCCAGCTCTGACAGAGGACTGAGTGAGGGTAAATGGTAGGCATGTTCTCTGCTATCTATGCACTGGGCACACACTGATTAAAACAACATTGTTTCCATGTGATTTCCAGTGGCGGAAAGTACATAAGTAAAAATACTTTAAATGACCACTTAAGTAGTTTTTTTGGGTAACTGTACTTTACTATTTATATTTTTGACAACTTTTACTTTTACTTCAATACATTCCTAAAGATAATAATGTACTTTTTACTCTGAACCTTTTACTCTGAACATTTTACCTGACACCCAAAAGTGGTCGTTACATTTTGAATTCTTAGCAGGACAAGAAAATGGCCCAATTCACGCACTTATCAAGACAACACGTGGTCATCCCTACTGCCTTTGATCTGGCGAACTCACTAAACACATGCATCTTTTGAAAATGATGTCTGAGTGTTGGAATGTGCCCCTAGCTAAGCGTAAACTTTAAAAACAAGAATATGGTGCCGTCTGTTTTGCTTAATATTAGGAATTTGAAATGATTCATACTTTTACTTTTGATCCTTAAGTATATTTGAGCAATTACATTTGCTTTTAATACTTACGTTTATTTATAACCAAATACTTTTAGACTTTTACTCAAGTAGTTTTTTACTGGGTGACTTTTACTTTTACTTGAGTAACTTTCTATTAGGTATCTATACTTTTACTAAAGTAAGACAATTTGGTACTTTTTCCACCAATGGTCATTTCATAACGTTGAACCAACGTGGAATTGATGTTGAATTGACGTCTGTGCCCAGTCTGTGCCCAGTGAATACTTTGTGTTTTAATTATTAATCTGGGTAGAGGGAGGGTCATGTGAAAATATATTTTGCTTGAGGAATGGTCATCCATTTTCAAATAAAAGAGGTCTGATTTTCTCTATGTATGAAATAATATTCTGTATGTCATTTGGCGACATCTCTATTCTAAATACTGTACTGTCTCTTATATAGGCCAACTTGGATCACGATTACTCTCTGTTACCACTGTAAATTGCTGCCTGAACACACTGCTTCTGTTAGATACCACTAACCAATCAATCTCATTGCACAGCTTTCCCATAGTATAGAAGCATATCAATGAGTGGGCATCTGCCCTTTGCGTGACGCATGGACGGACGGACGGGGGCGAAAGGGGCAAGACAGACAGGCAGGCAGGCAGACAGACAGATATGGTTACCTGGTTACGAAAGTCATCGATAGACGGACAGTTGGTCATGTTGTCCCTCAGAGTCACGTTGTCAAACTCCTCTACATCCATGTCTGGAACAGACAGACAGACAGATAAAGAGAGAGGAAGACAGACAGACAGTATGAGAAGAAAATAAAACACATTTTTACAGAGTTAGGGAGGCCTCCGCACTACATGAAAGAAAAGAAAGTTGGAGGGGTTTTCAACAACGACAGGAATCCCATACTAGGGCATAACCAGGAACATTTACAGTAATACAGAGTAGTTTGCTTTGATGGCAACCTACAAAACATGTGTTATCTAAGCTTTGTTTGTCGTAAAGCTTTGCTGTTTATGCTGAACTGTTGATTTTGAAGCAGATACTAATCTGATAATGTTCTGTTGATGTTCAGTCAGTTCTGAGGAGAAGAGTTTCCACAGAACACCAACAGCCCTCCGCATTGTTACAACACTTGAGAGGCGCACAACGATGTGGTACGGAGCTTGATTTGTCCTTGATTTGTCCTTGATTTGTCATTTTTTGTCCTTGATTTGTCCTTGATTTGTCCTCTGATTTGTCCTCTGATTTGTCCTCTGATTTGTCCTTGATTTGTCCTTGATTTGTCCTTGATTTGTCCTCTGATTTGTCCTCTGATTTGTCCTCTGATTTGTCCTTGATTTGTCCTCTGATTTGTCCTCTGATTTGTCCTTGATTTGTCCTTGATTTGTCCTTGATTTGTCCTCTGATTTGTCCTTGATTTGTCCTTGATTTGTCCTTGATTTGTCATTTTTTGTCCATGATTTGTCCATGATTTGTCCTTGATTTGTCCTCTGATTTGTCCTCTGATTTGTCCTCTGATTTTTCCTTGATTTGTCCTTGATTTGTCCTCTGATTTGTCCTTGATTTGTCCTCTGATTTGTCCTTGATTTGTCCTTGATTTGTCCTTGATATGTCATTTTTTGTCCATGATTTGTCCTTGATTTGTCCTTGATTTGTCCTCTGATTTGTCCTCTGATTTGTCCTCTGATTTGTCCTTGATTTGTCCTTGATTTGTCCTTGATTTGTCCTCTGATTTGTCCTTGATTTGTCCTCTGATTTGTCCTTGATTTGTCCTCTGATTTGTCCTCTGATTTGTCCTCTGATTTGTCCTCTGATTTGTCCTTGATTTGTCCTCTGATTTGTCCTCTGATTTGTTCTTGATTTGTCCTTGATTTGTCCTTGATTTGTCCTCTGATTTGTCCTTGATTTGTCCTCTGATTTGTCCTCTGATTTGTCCTCTGATTTGTCCTTGATTTGTCCTTGATTTGTCCTTGATTTGTCCTCTGATTTGTCCTTGATTTGTCCTCTGATTTGTCCTTGATTTGTCCTCTGATTTGTCCTTGATTTGTCCTCTGCATTCCGCCGTGTCACACAATCAACACGAAGCCTCTGAACCCATTTTCGGATCAAGCATAAATTGGCTTTTACCCTCCCTGCTGCAGATAATAGCATAACAGCTATTGGGTCAGAACTGCTCTGACAGTAAGAGTTATTGGGTCAGAACTGTTCTGTCAGTACCAGCTATTGGGCCAGAACTGTTCTGTCAGTACCAGTTATTGGGTCAGAACTGCTCTGCCAGTTGGCAATAAACAGCAGACCGGTTTTCAATACACATGTAAAACACTGAAGATGCTCCTGGGATCCCAGTCCTAGTCCAGTACAATGGAACTAATGAGCTGATACAAACTCCAAGCTCAACCAAAGGCACCTGAAATAGGTTTAATTGTTTTTATAGTATTTGACGTGTAGTTGACCCCAACAAAACAGCTGTATTATCACTATTTACTTAGAAAATGTTATAGCCTCTTATAGGACACCTGACAGACATCATGTTAGTAACTATGTTAAACACCTGACAGAACTAACTACAGTGTTATCTGTAGGTCAGAACACTGGTCCTACTGGTAGTTTAACTACAGTGTTATCTGTAGGTCAGAACACTGGTCCTACTGGTAGTTTAACTACAGTGTTATCTGTAGGTCAGCCCACTGGTCCTACTGGTAGTTTAACTACAGTGTTATCTGTAGGTCAGAACACTGGTCCTACTGGTAGTTTAACTACAGTGTTATCTGTAGGTCAGAACACTGGTCCTACTGGTAGTTTAACTACAGTGTTATCTGTAGGTCAGAACACTGGTCCTACTGGTAGTTTAACTACAGTGTTATCTGTAGGTCAGAACACTGGTCCTACTGGTAGTTTAACTACAGTGTTATCTGTAGGTCAGGCCACTGGTCCTACTGGTAGTTTAACTACAGTGTTATCTGTAGGTCAGAACACTGGTCCTACTGGTAGTTTAACTACAGTGTTATCTGTAGGTCAGGCCACTGGTCCTACTGGTAGTTTAACTACAGTGTTATCTGTAGGTCAGGCCACTGGTCCTACTGGTAGTTTAACTACAGTGTTATCTGTAGGTCAGAACACTGGTCCTACTGGTAGTTTAACTACAGTGTTATCTGTAGGTCAGAACACTGGTCCTACTGGTAGTTTAACTACAGTGTTATCTGTAGGTCAGCCCACTGGTCCTACTGGTAGTTTAACTACAGTGTTATCTGCAGGTCAGAACACTGGTCCTACTGGTAGTTTAACTACAGTGTTATCTGTAGGTCAGAACACTGGTCCTACTGGTAGTTTAACTACAGTGTTATCTGCAGGTCAGAACACTGGTCCTACTGGTAGTTTAACTACAGTGTTATCTGTAGGTCAGGCCACTGGTCCTACTGGTAGTTTAACTACTGTGTTTTCTGTAGGCCAGCCCACTGGTCCTACTGGTAGTTTAACTACAGTGTTATCTGTAGGTCAGCCCACTGGTCCTACTGGTGGTTTAACTACAGTGTTATCTGTAGGTCAGAACACTGGTCCTACTGGTAGTTTAACTACAGTGTTATCTGTAGGTCAGAACACTGGTCCTACTGGTGGTTTAACTCCAGTGTTATCTGTATGTCAGGCCTCTGGTCCTACTGGTAGTTTAACTACAGTGTTATCTGTAGGTCAGGCCACTGGTCCTACTGGTAGTTTAACTACAGTGTTATCTGTAGGTCAGAACACTGGTCCTACTGGTAGTTTAACTACAGTGTTATCTGTAGGTCAGAACACTGGTCCTACTGGTAGTTTAACTACAGTGTTATCTGTAGGTCAGAACACTGGTCCTACTGGTGGTTTAATTACAGTGTTATCTGTAGGTCAGAACACTGGTCCTACTGGTGGTTAACTACAGTGTTATCTGTAGGTCAGAACACTGGTCCTACTGGTAGTTTAACTACAGTGTTATCTGTAGGTCAGAACACTGGTCCTACTGGTAGTTTAACTACAGTGTTATCTGTAGGTCAGGCCACTGGTCCTACTGGTGGTTTAACTACAGTGTTATCTGTAGGTCAGAACACTGGTCCTACTGGTAGTTTAACTACAGTGTTATCTGTAGGTCAGAACACTGGTCCTACTGGTGGTTTAACTCCAGTGTTATCTGTAGGTCAGGCCACTGGTCCTACTGGTAGTTTAACTACAGTGATATCTGTAGGTCAGAACACTGGTCCAACTGGTAGTTTAAAAACAGTGTTATCTGTAGGTCAGAACACTGGTCCTACTGGTAGTTTAACTACAGTGTTATCTGTAGGTCAGAACACTGGTCCTACTGGTGTTTTAATTACAGTGTTATCTGTAGGTCAGAACACTGGTCCTACTGGTGGTTTAACTACAGTGTTATCTGTAGGTCAGAACACTGGTCCTACTGGTAGTTTAACTACAGTGTTATCTGTAGGTCAGAACACTGGTCCTACTGGTAGTTTAACTACAGTGTTATCTGTAGGTCAGGCCACTGGTCCTACTGGTAGTTTAACTACAGTGTTATCTGTAGGTCAGAACACTGGTCCTACTGGTAGTTTAACTACAGTGTTATCTGTAGGTCAGAACACTGGTCCTACTGGTAGTTTAACTACAGTGTTATCTGTAGGTCAGAACACTGGTCCTACTGGTAGTTTAACTACAGTGTTATCTGTAGGTCAGGCCACTGGTCCTACTGGTAGTTTAACTACAGTGTTATCTGTAGGTCAGAACACTGGTCCTACTGGTAGTTTAACTACAGTGTTATCTGTAGGTCAGAACACTGGTCCTACTGGTAGTTTAACTACAGTGTTATCTGTAGGTCAGCCCACTGGTCCTAATGGTAGTTTAACTACAGTGTTATCTGTAGGTCAGAACACTGGTCCTACTGGTAGTTTAACTACAGTGTTATCTGTAGGTCAGAACACTGGTCCTACTGGTGGTTTAACTACAGTGTTATCTGTAGGTCAGAACACTGGTCCTACTGGTAGTTTAACTACAGTGTTATCTGTAGGTCAGAACACTGGTCCTACTGGTAGTTTAACTACAGTGTTATCTGTAGGTCAGAACACTGGTCCTACTGGTAGTTTAACTACAGTGTTATCTGTATGTCAGGCCACTGGTCCTACTGGTAGTTTAACTACAGTGTTATCTGTAGGTCAGCCCACTGGTCCTAATGGTAGTTTAACTACAGTGTTATCTGTAGGTCAGAACACTGGTCCTACTGGTAGTTTAACTACAGTGTTATCTGTAGGTCAGGCCACTGGTCCTACTGGTAGTTTAACTACAGTGTTATCTGTAGGTCAGGCCACTGGTCCTACTGGTAGTTTAACTACAGTGTTATCTGTAGGTCAGAACACTGGTCCTACTGGTGTTTTAATTACAGTGTTATCTGTAGGTCAGAACACTGGTCCTACTGGTGGTTTAACTACAGTGTTATCTGTAGGTCAGAACACTGGTCCTACTGGTAGTTTAACTACAGTGTTATCTGTAGGTCAGAACACTGGTCCTACTGGTAGTTTAACTACAGTGTTATCTGTAGGTCAGAACACTGGTCCTACTGGTAGTTTAACTACAGTGTTATCTGTAGGTCAGGCCACTGGTCCTACTGGTAGTTTAACTACAGTGTTATCTGTAGGTCAGTACACTGGTCCTACTGGTAGTTTAACTACAGTGTTATCTGTAGGTCAGAACACTGGTCCTACTGGTAGTTTAACTACAGTGTTATCTGTAGGTCAGCCCACTGGTCCTACTGGTAGTTTAACTACAGTGTTATCTGTAGGTCAGGCCACTGGTCCTACTGGTAGTTTAACTACAGTGTTATCTGTAGGTCAGAACACTGGTCCTACTGGTAGTTTAACTACAGTGTTATCTGTAGGTCAGGCCACTGGTCCTACTGGTAGTTTAACTACAGTGTTATCTGTAGGTCAGAACACTGGTCCTACTGGTAGTTTAACTACAGTGTTATTTGTAGGTCAGAACACTGGTCCTACTGGTAGTTTAACTACAGTGTTATCTGTAGGTCAGCCCACTGGTCCTACTGGTAGTTTAACTACAGTGTTATCTGTAGGTCAGAACACTGGTCATACTGGTAGTTTAACTACAGTGTTATCTGTAGGTCAGGCCACTGGTCCTACTGGTAGTTTAACTACAGTGTTATCTGTAGGTCAGAACACTGGTCCTACTGGTAGTTTAACTACAGTGTTATCTGTAGGTCAGGCCACTGGTCCTACTGGTAGTTTAACTACAGTGTTATCTGTAGGTCAGCCCACTGGTCCTAATGGTAGTTTAACTACAGTGTTATCTGTAGGTCAGAACACTGGTCCTACTGGTAGTTTAACTACAGTGTTATCTGTAGGTCAGAACACTGGTCCTACTGGTGGTTTAACTCCAGTGTTATCTGTAGGTCAGGCCACTGGTCCTACTGGTAGTTTAACTACAGTGTTATCTGTAGGTCAGAACACTGGTCCTACTGGTAGTTTAACTACAGTGTTATCTGTAGGTCAGAACACTGGTCCTACTGGTAGTTTAACTACAGTGTTATCTGCAGGTCAGAACACTGGTCCTACTGGTAGTTTAACTACAGTGTTATCTGTAGGTCAGCCCACTGGTCCTACTGGTAGTTTAACTACAGTGTTAGCTGTAGGTCAGAACACTGGTCCTACTGGTAGTTTAACTACAGTGTTATCTGTAGGTCAGAACACTGGTCCTACTGGTAGTTTAACTACAGTGTTATCTGTAGGTCAGAACACTGGTCCTACTGGTAGTTTAACTACAGTGTTATCTGTAGGTCAGAACACTGGTCATACTGGTAGTTTAACTACAGTGTTATCTGTAGGTCAGGCCACTGGTCCTACTGGTAGTTTAACTACAGTGTTATCTGTAGGTCAGAACACTGGTCCTACTGGTAGTTTAACTACAGTGTTATCTGTAGGTCAGGCCACTGGTCCTACTGGTAGTTTAACTACAGTGTTATCTGTAGGTCAGCCCACTGGTCCTAATGGTAGTTTAACTACAGTGTTATCTGTAGGTCAGAACACTGGTCCTACTGGTAGTTTAACTACAGTGTTATCTGTAGGTCAGAACACTGGTCCTACTGGTGGTTAAACTACAGTGTTATCTGTAGGTCAGAACACTGGTCCTACTGGTGGTTAAACTACAGTGTTATCTGTAGGTCAGAACACTGGTCCTACTGGTGGTTAAACTACAGTGTTATCTGTAGGTCAGAACACTGGTCCTACTGGTAGTTTAACTACAGTGTTATCTGTAGGTCAGAACACTGGTCCTACTGGTAGTTTAACTACAGTGTTATCTGTAGGTCAGAACACTGGTCCTACTGGTAGTTTAACTACAGTGTTATCTGTAGGTCAGAACACTGGTCCTACTGGTAGTTTAACTACAGTGTTATCTGTAGGTCAGAACACTGGTCCTACTGGTAGTTTAACTACAGTGTTATCTGTAGGTCAGAACACTGGTCCTACTGGTAGTTTAACTACAGTGTTATCTGTAGGTCAGAACACTGGTCCTACTGGTGGTTTAACTACAGTGTTATCTGTAGGTCAGAACACTGGTCCTACTGGTGGTTTATACAGTCAGGAGCCTTGGGGCAAAGGATTGTTTGGCCCTATTTCTGTTCTGCCCTGGTACCCTGTAATGTAGCTTGGTACCCTGTAATGTAGCTTGGTACCCTGTAATGTAGCTTGGTACCCTATAATGTAGATTGGTACCCTGTAATGTAGCTTGGTACCCTGTAATGTAGCTTGGTACCCTGTAATGTAGCTTGGTACCCTGTAATGTAGTTTGGTACCCTGTAATGTAGCTTGGTACCCTGTAATGTAGCTTGGTACCCTGTAATGTAGCTTGGTACCCTGTAATGTAGCTTGGTACCCTGTAATGTAGCTTGGTACCCTGTAATGTAGCTTGGTACCCTGTAATGTTCCCCTACGGGGAGTAGCTTGAACTGCTGGTAAAGAGGATGTCTGGGTTCCATCCGTACCTTGTGGGCTTTTTATATCATAAATGACCTCCAGACCTGTCTGCTTGACCCCTAGCACCTTATTAGCAAAGCTAACAATTTTTCTTAACATATTCTTAAAGCACCAATCAGCAGTTGAAACAATAACAAAGCCGTCTCCCCACTGTTTCAGTCAAAAGCGGGGGGATGGGCCTGGAGAAATGTAACCACTCTCAAATTCAAAGACACAGGTATGGATGCAAGGACTGACCATCCATGATATCAACACTATAGGTTTAACCATGTTTTGAGGATATTATTTGTTTACATTGACTTTTGTTGAGAAACATTGGAGTAAAACAAGCTTTTATTTTGGGTTCTGATGAGGTACGACAGTTGAAATAAGCTCATGAGGCATTTATAAGTTATATTCTTCAAGAATCAATGGGCATATGCAGTATCATTCATTTTTAAGTCCAAAAATGGATGCAACAACTGCTGATTGCCACTCTAAGGTCTGAGTTCACCTCAGTCTCTCTGCTACAGCTCTCTGATAACAGAGTTCTGCTCTCTGCTGTAAAACCACCAATCAGATATCAGCAGGGTTCTGCTCTCTGCTGTAAAACCACCAATCAGATATCAGCAGGGTTCTGCTCTCTGCTGTAAAACCACCAATCAGATATCGGCAGGGTTCTGCTCTCTGCTGTAAAACCACCAATCAGATATCAGCAGGGTTCTGCTCTCTGCTGTAAGGACGTCGCGCTGACGAAAGACCAGGCCAGTTGGCAGACCGTAGCCAATACACATCTACTCTCCTTATGTATTTTCCCTGTTGTGAATAACTTATGTCTATTTCAAGGAGAACATGTCATGTTTTGTATCATTATGTAGGGAACATTATACCCTGAACAATGACCTACCTTTCCCGGTTGTACAAAGGATTTATATTTACAAAACAATACTGAAGATGGAGGTTCTTCTCCCTCCTCGAGAGAGGTCCAGCTTGAAAGGTCCAGCAGGATAAGGGAAGCTGAGAGAGAAAGAGAGCGAGAGAGAGAGAGAGAGAGAGAGAGAGAGAGAGAGAGACAGAGACAGAGAGAAAGAGTGAGAGAGAGAGAGAGAGAGAGAGAGAGAGGAGAGAGAGAGAGAGAGAGACAGAGAGAGAGAGAGAGAGAGAGACAGAGAGAGAGAGAGAGAGAGAGAGAGAGAGAGAGAGAGAGAGAGAGACAGAGACAGAGACAGAGAGAGAGAGAGAGAGAGAGAGAGAGAGAGAGAGAGAGAGAGAGAGAGAGAGAGAGAGAGAGAGAGAGACAGAGAGAGAGAGAGAGAGAGAGGGT
>NW_028160431.1:25000-50317 GCF_964263955.1 Coregonus lavaretus | reverse complement strand
ATAATAGTTGTGCTCATATGGATCTCAATGATTTTCTCTCTGCTGAAGACACGGAGAAAAGACCTACATCCCAAATGGGATCCTATTCCCCACATAGTGCCCACAGGGCTCTGGTCAAAAGTAGTGCACTATGTAGGGAATGGGGTGCCATTTGGGACAGGGTCAGTAATAGTCTGATTTGCATGTCGTAGGCTACTGGCAGGGCTGTACGTTGCTGTGATGTGTGTGTGTGTGTGTGTGTGTGTGTGTGTGTGTGTGTGTGTGTGTGCGTGTGTGTGTGTGTGTGTGTGTGTGTGTGTGTGTGTGTAGGGCTGACGTTGCTGTGGTGGTGCATGCTAAACTAAGCGTCTTCCATGGATGACTTCAGCAGAGGCAATGCTCAACATGGGGAAATAGCACCGTCTGCCACCACAGAGACAAACCACAGATTATGATATTATGCTCTGTAGCTGTTTACGCCCATTGTATTTATAGTGTCAGTCTAGAACCTCATTTAGATCTGTCCATCTGCTGTTTTCACTGTAGGGCTGAGTGCATGGGCTCCACATTTCTCTCTCTCTCTCTCTCTCTCTCTCTCTCTCTCTCTCCTCTCTCTCCTCTCTCTCTCTCTTTCTCTCTTTCTTTTCTCTATCTTATCTCTCTATAATCTTTCACTGTAGGGCTGAGTGCATGGGCTCCACATTTCTCTCTCTCTCTCTCTCTCTCTCCTCTCTCATCTCTCCTCTCTCTCTCTCTCTCTCTCTCTCTCTCTCTCTCATCTCTCTCTCTCTCTCTCTCTCATCTCTCTCTCGTCTCTCTCTCTCTCTCTCTCTCTCACTCTCTCTCTTCAAAAATAGATAATAAACTGTATTTGTATTTACAATGGTGTTGCTGTGATGGCACACTGTGGTATGGGAGTTTATCAAACTTGGATTTGCATTCAAACACTTTGTGGGTCTGTGTAATCTGAGGGAAATATGTGTCTCTAATATGGCCATACATTTGGCAGGAGGTTAGAGAGTGCAGCTCAGTTTCCACCTCTTTTGTGGGCAGTGTGCACATAGCCTGTCTTCTCTTGAGAGCCAGGTCTGCCTACGGCGGCCTTTCTCAATAGCAATGCTCACCGAGTCTATACATAGTCAAAGCTTTCCTTAATTTTGGGTCAGTCACAGTGGTCAGGTATTCTGCCACTGTGTACTCTCTGTTAGAGCCAAATAGCATTCCAAATTCCATCTGCATTCCAGATGTCTAGATGGAATTTGTATTTGTGGTCCTGGCAACTGGACCTTTTTTAGGAACACCATTATTTTAGTCTTCACTGTCAGGGCCCAGGTCTGACAGAATCTGTGCAGAAGATCTAGGTGCTGCTGTAGGCCCTCCTTGGTTGGGGACAGAAGCACCAGCTCATCAGCAGACATTTGACTTCAGATTCTAGTAGAGTGAGGCCGGTGCTGCAGACTGTTCTAGTGCCCTATCCATTCGTTGATATATATGTTGAAGAGGGGGGGGCTCAAGCTGCATCCCTGTCTCACCCGACAGCTCTGGGGAAAGAAATGTGTTTTTTGCCAAACACCGCTTTTTCTCTCTCTCTCTCTCTCTCCCTCATCTCTCTCTGTGATCTCTCCCTCTCCTTCTCTCTCCCTCTCTGTGATCTCTCCCTCTCCCTTCTCTCTCTCTCTGTGATCTCTCCCTCTCCCTTCTCTCTCTCTCTGTGATCTCTCCCTCTCCCTTCTCCCTCTCTGTGATCTCTCCCTCTCCCTTCTCTCTCTCTGTGATCTCTCCTCCCTCTCCCTTCTCCCTCTCTGTGATCTCTCCCTCTCCCTCATCTCTCTCTGTGATCTCTCCCTCTCCTTCTCTCTCTCTCTGTGATCTCTCCCTCTCCCTTCTCTCCCTCTCTGTGATCTCTCCCTCTCCCTTCTCTCTCTCTCTCTGTGATCTCTCCTCCCTCTCCCTTCTCCCTATCTGTGATCTCTCCCTCTCCCTTCTCTCTCTCTCTGTGATCTCTCCCTCCCTCCTCCCTTCTCCCTCTCTCTGATCTCTCCCTCTCCCTTCTCTCTCTCTCCCTCTCTGTGATCTCTCCCTCTCCCTCATCTCTCTCTGTGATCTCTCCCTCTCCCTTCTCTCTCTCTCTGTGATCTCTCCCTCTCCCTTCTCCTCTCTGTGATCCCTCCCTCTCCCTTCTCCCTCTCTGTGATCTCTCCCTCCCTCTCCCTTCTCTCTCTCTGTGATCTCTCCCTCTCCCTTCTCTCTCTCTCTGTGATCTCTCTCTCCCTCTCCCTTCTCCCTCTCTGTGATCTCTCCCTCCCTCTCCCTTCTCCCTCTCTGTGATCTCTCCCTCTCCCTTCTCTCTCTCTCTGTGATCTCTCCCTCTCCCTTCTCTCTCTCTCTGTGATCTCTCCCCTCTCCCTTCTCTCTCTCTGTGATCTCTCCCTCTCCCATCTCTCCCTCTCTGTGATCTCTCCCTCTCCCTTCTCTCTCTCTCTGTGATCTCTCCCTCTCCCTTCTCTCTCTCTCTGTGATCTCTCCCTCTCCCTTCTCTCTCTCTCTGTGATCTCTCCCTCTTCCTTCTCCCTCTCTGTGATCTCTCTCTCTGTCTCTCTCTGTCTCTCTCTCTTGCTCCTTTTATAAGGAGAGATGCATAGAGAGCTAGCAGGGTGGCACACCTATTTTATCTATCCCTCTCTCCACACCTCTTTCCATCCCTTGCTCCGAGGCCAGCTGCTCCTGCTGCGCTTATGATGATAGCTGAGTAGAAGCGGTGCAGGGGAGGAGAAGAGGAGCGGGGGAGGAGAGGATGAGAGAGGGAAGAGAAGAGGAGCAGGGGAGGAGAGGAGGAGAGGAGAAGAGGAGCGGGGGAGGAGAGGAGCCAATGGAGGTGTAAAGTTTCAGGGATACTGTGTAGGTACCTACCCCTCCCTCGCATCTAATGTCACCTCACCCTGTTAGCTCGGGGGGGCATGAGGAGCTGGGGCTAACACAATCAGAGAGGAGGAGGAGGAGGAGGAATTAAAAGTGCTGTTCCGCTCAGGCTACAGTGTTCTACACATCATTCTTCTAAATCTCATCTAATCTAAATATTAATTTACCAGTAAGGAGGAGTGAATATTAATTTACCAGTAAGGAGGAGTGAATCTTAATTTACCAGTAAGGAGGAGTGAATCTTAATTTACCAGTAAGGAGGAGTGAATCTTAATTTACCAGTAAGGAGGAGTGAATCTTAATGTACCAGTAAGGAGGAGTGAATATTAATTTACCAGTAAGGAGGAGTGAATCTTCATTTACCAGTAAGGAGGAGTGAATCTTCATTTACCAGTAAGGAGGAGTGAATCTTCATTTACCAGGCAGGAGGAGTGAATCTTCATTTACCAGTAAGGAGGAGTGAATCTTCATTTACCAGTAAGGAGGAGTGAATCTTCATTTACCAGTAAGGAGGAGTGAATCTGGTGGAGTCACAGTGAGAGATGGATTCCACTTCAGACAGCTAGACCTCACACTTTACATTTGAGTCATTTAGCAGACGCTCTTATCCAGAGCCACTTACATTTAGTGAGGGCATACATTTTTTTTTTCTCATACTGGTGGGGATATTGAGTCGACATGATGTGAAATCACTCAATTTTAATGTTAAAACCAGCTGAATTGCCAGAGAAACGTTAGCAGTAGATAGATGTCTTAAACGTTAGCGACAGACCTCACATTTCACTACATAACAAATTACAATCACTATAATCCATTATGAATAGAGGAGAAATGGGGGTAAGAAACCATAAAACAGACACACACCTCCCCATTAAAGGGGTAATATACTATAATGAAATCAGGGTGTTCTGAATTACATGTCAGTCAAGGAGTGAGACCTCATTACATTTTAGATGCTCTTATCCAGAGCGACTTACAGGAGCAATTAGGGTTAAGTGCCTTGCTCAAGGGCACATCGGGAGATTTTTTATCCTAGTCGGCTCGGTGATTCGAACCAGTGACCTTTCGGGTACTGACCCAACGCTCTTAACCGCTAGGCTACCTGCAGCTAACCGGCTCCATAGTGAATTAAATGTCAGTCAAGGAGTGAGACCTCATTACCAGCTAACCGGCTCCATAGTGAATTAAATGTCTGTCAAGGAGTGAGACCTCATTAACAGCTAACCGTCTCCATAGTGAATTAAATGTCAGTCAAGGAGTGAGACCTCATTAACAGCTAACCGGCTCCATAGTGAATTAAATGTCAGTCAAGGAGTGAGACCTCATTACCAGCTAACCGTCTCCATAGTGAATTAAATGTCAGTCAAGGAGTGAGACCTCATTAACAGCTAACCGGCTCCATAGTGAATTAAATGTCAGTCAAGGAGTGAGACCTCATTACCAGCTAACCGGCTCCATAGTGAATTAAATGTCTGTCAAGGAGTGAGACCTCATTAACAGCTAACCGTCTCCATAGTGACTCTCGTGACTCCCAGCTCCATTAGGATCTGTTTTTTTCTCTTAGTACAAAACTTCAAACTGTTAACACTTGTAATGCAGCCAGTCTTACATTCAAAACATATATTACGGTATTACAGTACCGTATTGGCCAATGCAATTTTTGTAAAACCTTTCATTGTGCATTCATTTTGTTTGTAGACATCTTTCCAAAATATAAGTTTACTGTGAAATATAAAGAGTACATTGCTATAATCACCAAAACACAACATAATGATATCTTCTCAATTTAGTTATTTTAACAACAAGTTATCCAATAGAAAAAAATGTAAGATACTGTACATGTTTCAAAATTGCCCTTTGAATGTAGCATGCTACAGTACTGTACATTACATCACACTGTTTTCACATTAGGACTAACCATTAAAATTGACCGAACATCACATTTCCATCAATTCTATCCGATGTGTGATCAAAGGTGTGATCGTTGAAGACATCTTTTACAATGTAATCAAATGAAAGAAATGTAGGAAACATGATGTTTAAGGCATTAGTTTACATCAAGACTGTCTTGAGCATTCGGCCGTAGGTTCTCATCGACATGGCAGTAAATGTCCTCATTGGTCATGCACCCGGGGGAAAAACCTTTCGGCATGGCGAATCCAAGCCTGACATAGGTCTGGATTGAAATCATTGCATGCCTCATCCATGGCCTGAAGGAGGGTGATATGCTCCTGGGGATGGCAATCATACAGCTTCAACCTGTATTGTAATCATGTATTGTATTTTACAGTATTGTATTGTAGTGGTCCTGTACGTGGCTCCGTTCATAAGAGCATGGCACTAGCAACACCAGGGTTGTGGGTTCGATTCCCACTGGGGTCACATACCAGAATGTGTGGACTGTTGTCACTTTGGATAACAGTGTCTGCTACGTAAATGACCTATATTACGGTAGTACAGTATTATGGTATTACAGTACTATATTGGCCTATTTTATGGTATTAAATTACTGTATTGCCCTATATTACGGTATTACAGTACTGTATTGGCCTATATTATGGTATTACAGTACTGTATTGGCCAATGCAATTTTTGTAAAGCAGTACGTTTTGTACTAAGAGTTGTAAAAATGTACCACATACTTGTGAAAATTACACCAAAGTGATAAAAAAAATCTGTAAATGCTATCATGACCCACTCAGCTGAAGAGTCACACTGACAATGGGGAGTGTGTGTGTTTGCATGTGTGTGTGTGTGTGTGCGCGTGTGTGTGTGTGTGTGTGTTTGCGTGTGTGTGTGTTTGCATGTGTGTGTTTGTTTGCGTGTGTGTATGTGTGTGCACGTGCGTGTGTGTGTGAGTGTGTGTGTTTGCGTGTGTGTGTGTGTGTTTGTGTGTGTGTGTGTGTGTGTGTGCACGTGCGTGTGTGTGTGTGTTTGCGTGTGTGTGTGTGTGTTTGCGTGTGTGTGTGTGTGTGTGTGTGTTTGCGTGTGTGTGTTTGCGTGTGTGTGTGTGTGTGTGTGTGTGTGTGTGTGTGCACGTGCACGTGCGTGCGTGTCTGGGGGTGGGGTTTCATCTTATTCTGGGCTGGCTGATGAGGGAAGGGTAGCAGCTGTGTTGGATTTCCTCTCTCTGGTAACTATCAGAGTCTACAGAGTAAAGAAATAAGCAAACAGACCAACGTCCTTCTAACAACTGATGGTAATGGATTACAAACACAGCTTTTGCTTGTGCCAGGGAGTGTGTGTGTGTGTGTTTTCACTCAACGGACATACCATGCAGAGGAAAGTGTTTGTGTCTGTTCCCTACTACCTGGGGACCAGACGGGACCAGACGGGACCCCAGGTACCAGGTTCTCTATATGATCTGAAGAGCAACTGCGTATGCCAGCTTTTGCTCCAACTCAGCACCGGGGCAATTCAACTATATTCTTCCAGGGGCCAGATGTAAAAAAGAAATAATAAAAAGATTAATTGCAGTGGGGGCTGGACATTTTCCACGATTCCGCGATTATTCTTCGGAAGAAATGTATAAAAAGTCATGCACAACCACCAACACAGCACTTTTCTTAAAAATTAAACGTAGCTAAAAAGTAATTAGGAAAGAAGTGGAGGTCGCCAAAGTGAGTCGAGGTGCAACCAAAACATTTTATAACAATTGAAAAGGAAAAGGCACAACGCTCGCTCATTTAAACAACTATTCAACGTTTCTTAAAAGTAATTAGGTCATTTTAAAATCATCTGAAAACTAAGCATCTCATTAAATAACACAAACGTATGTCGAATCAGGTATCGCCAAATTCCAGTCTGAAGGAAGTGTGATTTCAATTCATTAGGTGTTTTTTGTTGTCACCCTTCCTTCTAACGAGTCCCTGTGGGCATCAGACAGGGAAACAGAGTCATAGCTTTCAGGAATAGGGCTTCTAACGAGTCCCTGTGAGCATCAGACAGGGAAACAGAGTCATAGCTTTCAGGAATAGGGCTTCTAACGAGTCCCTGTGAGCATCAGACAGGGAAACAGAGTCATAGCTTTCAGGAATAGGGCTTCTAACGAGTCCCTGTGACCATCAGACAGGGAAACAGAGTCATAGCTTTCAGGAATAGGGTCAGAATATGTTGTAGCTTAAACAGTTGAAACGCTAGAGCCAAATTCATATGAAGAAAATAATAATCAAACTGCTACATAGGCGCTAGAAACCGCTAGAAACCGCTAGAAACCACACTACAGACAACCACCATAGTGCTTGTCATTTTGGCACTGAACGTCGGATTTTGGCAAATCTTTTATTATTGTTCAGAATTGATCAAAGGGCCAGTCTAAATTAATAAACGGGCCGCCAGTTGAATAGCCCTGCTATACACAGTAACACACCCCTGACCCAGTGTTCCCATGGTTCTCCATGTTCCAGGAGGAGACTACGGCTGGCTGCCCCTGACCCAGTGTTCCCATGGTTCTCCATGCTCCAGGAGGAGACTACGGCTGGCTGCCCCTGACCCAGTGTTCCCATGGTTCTCCATGTTCCAGGAGGAGACTACGGCTGGCTGCCCCTGACCCAGTGTTCCCATGGTTCTCCATGCTCCAGGAGGAGACTACGGCTGGCTGCCCCTGACCCAGTGTCCCTGTGGTTCTCCATGTTCCAGGAGGAGACTACGGCTGGCTGCCCCTGACCCAGTGTCCCCATGGTTCTCCATGTTCCAGGAGGAGACTACGGCTGGCTGCCCCTGACCCAGTGTTCCCATGGTTCTCCATGTTCCAGGAGGAGACTACGGCTGGCTGCCCCTGACCCAGTGTCCCCATGGTTCTCCATGTTCCAGGAGGAGACTACGGCTGGCTGCCCCTGACCCAGTGTTCCCATGGTTCTCCATGCTCCAGGAGGAGACTACGGCTGGCTGCCCCTGACCCAGTGTTCCCATGGTTCTCCATGTTCCAGGAGGAGACTACGGCTGGCTGCCCCTGACCCAGTGTTCCCATGGTTCTCCATGCTCCAGGAGGAGACTACGGCTGGCTGCCCCTGACCCAGTGTTCCCATGGTTCTCCATGCTCTAGGAGGAGACTACGGCTGGCTGCCCCTGACCCAGTGTCCCTGTGGTTCTCCATGCTCCAGGAGGAGACTACGGCTGGCTGCCCCTGACCCAGTGTTCCCATGGTTCTCCATGCTCCAGGAGGAGACTACGGCTGGCTGCCCCTGACCCAGTGTCCCTGTGGTTCTCCATGTTCCAGGAGGAGACTACGGCTGGCTGCCCCTGACCCAGTGTTCCCATGGTTCTCCATGTTCCAGGAGGAGACTACGGCTGGCTGCCCCTGACCCAGTGTTCCCATGGTTCTCCATGCTCCAGGAGGAGACTACGGCTGGCTGCCCCTGACCCAGTGTCCCCATGGTTCTCCATGCTCCAGGAGGAGACTACGGCTGGCTGCCCCTGACCCAGTGTCCCTGTGGTTCTCCATGCTCCAGGAGGAGACTACGGCTGGCTGCCCCTGACCCAGTGTTCCCATGGTTCTCCATGCTCCAGGAGGAGACTACGGCTGGCTGCCCCTGACCCAGTGTTCCCATGGTTCTCCATGCTCCAGGAGGAGACTACGGCTGGCTGCCCCTGACCCAGTGTTCCCATGGTTCTCCATGCTCCAGGAGGAGACTACGGCTGGCTGCCCCTGACCCAGTGTCCCTGTGGTTCTCCAGGCTTTACTATGACTGGCTGCTCCCTGCATCTAGTCCCTGCCTCTGGCCTGTTCTAAAGATGGATGATCTAATGGTGTTAGCTCTGGGCTCCTAAAGATGGATGATCTAATGGTGTTAGCTCTGGGCTCCTAAATGATCTAATGGTGTTAGCTCTGGGGCCACCACCCACTCCACAGGGACCTTGGCGCATGGTGCTGGTGGATTAGGTCTGGATCACTGGTGACATGCCCCATAATGTTGAGACCACTGAGATTTGGAAATGTTCCACCTACAAACAGGAGACAAAATGGCTCTCCTTTGCCCTCTGAGTTTAATTTCTCAGGTATACACACAAAATGTCCTTCATGCCTTTTGGATATTGTACCTCCCGTCTTTTCACCATTTTGTATAATTTATCCGCATGCGACGCCATGACAGATCCTTTACCACAGACACTGTTTTATACATGACCCTTGATGGGATCAACATAGACACTGTTTTATACATGACCCTTGATGGGATCAACATAGACACTGTTTTTTTTTTTTTTTTTTTTTTTTTTTCTTCACCTTTATTTAACCAGGTAAACCAGTTGAGAACACGTTCTCATTTACAACTGCGACCTGGCCAAGATAAAGCAAAGCAGTGCGATAAAAACAACAACACAGAGTTACATATGGGGTAAAACAAAACAAAGTCAAAAATACAACAGAAATACATATAATATACAGTGTGCAAATTTAGCAAGTTATGGAGGTAAGGCAATAAAATAGGCTATAGTGCAAAATAATTACAATTTAGTATTAACACTGGAATGATGTGCAAGAGATGATGTGCAAATAGAGATACTGGGGTACAAATGAGCAAAATAAATAACAATATAGGGATGAGGTAGTTGGGCGGGCTAATTTCAGATGGGCTGTGTACAGGTACAGTGATCGGTAAGGTGCTCTGACAACTGATGCTTAAAGTTAGTGAGGGAGATAAGTGTCTCCAGCTTCAGAGATTTTTGCAATTTGTTCCAGTCATTGGCAGCAGAGAACTGGAAGGAATTGCGGCCAAAGGAGGTGTTGGCTTTGGGGATGACCAGTGAGATATACCTGCTGGAGCGCAGACTACGGGTGGGTGCTGCTATGGTGACCAATGAGCTAAGATAAGGCGGGGATTTGCCTAGCAGTGATTTATAGATGGCCTGGAGCCAGTGGGTTTGGCGACGAATATGTAGTGAGGACCAGCCAACAAGAGCGTACAGGTCACAGTGGTGGGTATTATATGGGGCTTTGGAGACAAAACGGATGGCACTGTGATAGACAACATCCAATTTGCTGTGTTGGAGGCTATTTTGTAAATGACATCGCCGAAGTCAAGGATCGGTAGGATAGTCAGTTTTACGAGGGCATGTTTGGCAGCATGAGTGAAGGAGGCTTTGTTGCGAAATAGGAAACCGATTCTAGATTTAACTTTGGATTGGAGATTCTTAATGTGAGTCTGGAAGGAGAGTTTACAGTCTAACCAGACACCTAGATATTTGTAGTTGTCCACATACTCTAGGTCAGACCCGTCTAGAGTAGTGATTCTAGTCGGGTGGGCGGGTGCTAGCAGCGTTCGGTTGAAGAGCATGCATTTAGTTTTACTAGTGTTTAAGAGCAGTTGGAGGCTACTGAAGGAGTGTTGTATGGAATTGAAGCTCGTTTGGAGGTTTGTTAACACAGTGTCCAATGAAGGGCCAGATGTATACAAAATGGTGTCGTCTGCGTAGAGGTGGATCTGAGAGTCACCAGCAGCAAGAGCGACGTCATTGATATACACAGAGAAAAGAGTTGGCCCAAGAATTGAACCCTGTGGCACCCCCATAGAGACTGCCATAGGTCCAGACAACAGGCCCTCCAATTTGACACATTGAACTCTATCTGAGAAGTAGTTGGTGAACCAGGCGAGGCAGTCATTTGAGAAACCAAGGCTATTTAGTCTGCCAATAAGAATGCGGTGGTTGACAGAGTCGAAAGCCTTGGCCAGGTCAATGAAAACGGCTGCACAGTACTGTCTATTATCGATCGCGGTTATAATATCATTTAGGACCTTGAGCGTGGCTGAAGTGCACCCATGACCAGCTCGGAAACCGGATTGCATAGCGGAGAAGGTACGGTGGGATTTGAAATGGTCGGTGATCTGTTTGTTGACTTGGCTTTCAAAAACTTTTGAAAGGCAGGGCAGGATGGATATGGGTCTGTAACAGTTTGGATCTAGAGTGTCACCCCCTTTGAAGAGGGGGATGACCGCGGCAGCTTTCCAATCTCTGGGGATCTCAGACGTTACGAAAGAGAGGTTGAACAGGCTAGTAATAGGGGTTGCGACAATTTCGGCGGCTAGTTTTAGAAAGAAAGGGTCCAGATTGTCTAGCCCAGATGATTTGTAGGGGTCCAGATTTTGCAGCTCTTTTAGAACATCAGCTGTCTGGATTTGTGTGAAGGAGAAGCGGGGGGGGCATGGGCAAGTTGCAGCGGAGGGTGCAGAGCTGGTGGCCGGGGTAGTGGTAGCCAGGTGGAAAGCATGGCCAGCCGTAGCAAAATGCTTGTTGAAATTCTCGATTATTGTAGATTTATCGGTGGTGATAGTGTTTCCTAGCCTCAGTGCAGTGGGCAGCTGGGAGGAAGTGCTCTTATTTTCCATGGACTTTACAGTGTCCCAAAACTTTTTGGAGTTAGTGCTACAGGATGCAAATTTCTGTTTGAAAAAGTTAGCCTTTGCTTTCCTAACTGCTTGTGTATATTGGTTCCTAACTTCCCTGAAAAGTTGCATATCACGGGGGCTATTTGATGCTAATGCAGTACGCCACAGGATGTTTTTGTGCTGGTCAAGGGCAGTCAAGTCTGAGGAGAACCAGGGGCTATATCTGTTCTTAGTTCTGTATTTTTTGAATGGGGCATGTCTATTTAAGATTGAGAGGAAATTACTTTTAAAGAACAACCAGGCAACCTCTACTGACGGAATGAGATCTATATCCATCCAGGATACCTGGGCCAGGTCAATTAGGAAGGCCTGCTCGCTGAAGTGTTTTTGGGAGCGTTTGACAGTGATGAGGGGTGGTCGTTTGACCGCGGACCCGTTACGGACGCAGGCAATAAGGCAGTGATCGCTGAGATCCTGGTTGAAGACAGCGGAGGTGTATTTAGAGGGTAAGTTAGTCAGGATGATATCTATGAGGGTACCCATGTTTACGGATTTAGGGTTGTACCTGGTAGGTTCGTTGATAATTTGTGTGAGATTGAGGGCATCTAGTTTAGATTGTAGGATGGCCGGGGTGTTAAGCATATCCCAATTTAGGTCACCAAGCAGTACGAACTCTGAGGATAGATGGGGGGCAATCAATTCACATATGGTGTCCAGGGCACAGCTGGGGGCTGAGGGGGGTCTGTAGCAAGCGGCAACAGTGAGAGATTTATTTCTGGAAAGGTGGATTTTTAGAAGTAGAAGCTCAAACTGTTTGGGCACAGACCTGGATAGTATGATGGAGCTCTGCAGGCTATCTCTACAGTAGATTGCAACTCCACCCCCTTTGGCAGTTCTATCTAGACGGAAAATGTTATAGTTGGGGATGGAAATTTCAGAATTTTTGGTGGCCTTCCTAAGCCAGGATTCAGACACTGCTAGAACATCAGGGTTGGCGGAGTGTGCTAACGCAGTGAATAACTCAAACTTAGGAAGGAGGCTTCTGATATTTATGTGCAGAAAACCAAGACTTTTACGGTTACAGAAGTCAACAAATGATAGCTCCTGGGGAGTAGGAGTGATACTGGGGGCTGCAGGGCCTGGGTTAGCCTCTACATCACCAGAGGAACAGAGGAGGACTAGAATAAGGATACGACTAAAGGCTTTAAGAACTGGTCTTCTAGTGCGTTGGGTACATAGAATAAAGGGGGCAGTTCTCCGGGCGTTGTAGAAAAGATTCAGGGCATTATGTACAGAAAAGGATATGGAAGGATATGAGTACAGTTCAGGTAACCCTAAGCGTTGGGTAACAATGAAAGAGATAGCGTCATTGGAGGCATCGATTGAGCCGGTCTCGGCGTGTATGGGGGGAGGAACAAAGGAACTATATGAGGCAGTTTGAGAGGGACTAGGGGTTCTACATTGAAATTGTATAATAAGAACTAACCCAAACAGCAATAGGCAAGGCATAATTGACATGGGAGAGAGGCATAAAGCAGTCACATGTGTTATTAGAGAGAGCTAAGACACATACATTATACATGACCCTTGATGGGATCAACATAGACACTGTTTTATACATGACCCTTGATGGGATCAACATAGACACTGTTTTATACATGACCCTTGATGGGATCAACATAGACACTGTTTTATACATGACCCTTGATGGGATCAACATAGACACTGTTTTATACATGACCCTTGACGGGATCAACATATACACTGTTTTATACATGACCCTTGATGGGATCAACATAGACACTGTTTTATACATGACCCTTGACGGGATCAACATAGACACTGTTTTATACATGACCCTTGATGGGATCAACATAGACACTGTTTTATACATGACCCTTGACGGGATCAACATAGACACTGTTTTATACATGACCCTTGATGGGATCATATTAGCAGCCAGTCATGCAACAAAATACCATTTTCACACTGTTCATTCTGCCGCCCCTATCTTTACCCACATTGACATATACATTTGACATTTTAGTCATTTAGCAGACACTGTTATCCAGAGCAATTACAGTTAGTGCATCTATCGTAAGATAGCATATCACAGTCATAGTAGGTTCATTTTTCCAGTTCTCCTCTCCTCCCCATCTCCTCCCACCCCATCCCCTCTCCTCCCTCCCCATCCCCTCCCTCCCCTAAGGACAGGGCTAACAACATGCTATTCCCTCTCCATCCCCCCGGTCCAAAGGACAGGGCTAACAACATGCTATTCCCTCTCCTCCCTCCCCTAAGGACAGGGCTAACAACATGCTATTCCCTCTCCATCCCCCCGGTCCAAAGGACAGGTCTAACAATGGGCTAATTAGCACTAGTCCTGAATCCCAAATGGCATGTTGTTCCCTTTACAGTGCACTAATTCAGATACCATAGGGCTCTGGTCAAAGGTAGTGTACGATATACTGTAAGGAACAGGGTGCTATTTGGGACGCAGTACTAGGTGCTGCGGTAAAGAACGCTGTAAATGATCTGCATGCATGTTTCAAGCAGACCACCATAGTCCCCTGTGACCAAGAACGCCAAGGTAACCAGTCTAAAGGACTGTCGCCCCCGTAGCACTCTCATCTGTAGCCATTAAAGTGCTTTGAAAGGCTGGTCACGGCTCACATCAACACCATCATCCCAGACACCATGGACCCGCTCCAATTCGCATACCGCCCCCAACAGATCCACAGATTACACAATCTCTATTGCACTCCACACTGCCCTCCCCCACCTGGATAAGAGGAACACCTACGTGAGAATGAGTACGTTTACATGCACACTAATAATTTGATATTAAACTGATTATGGCAGTAGGCAGATTACGGCATTAGTCATGTAAACCCCTCACTCTGCTTATCTTAATCGGTGTACGGTCAAAATGGAAGTAAGCATACGCCGGCTAAAACATCTAGTTTTCTGATCAATCTTTAAAATATTAGGACGTGTAAGCACCTTTAATCAGAGTTACAGCTATGTGTTTGATCTGCGCATGTGCTAGCACCAGCCGAGCGAGCCTCCCTCTTTAGCGCGAGTGAAGTGAGTTCGGAAACAATTGAATGTATGCGTCTTAGAAGTGGTTTTCACATACAAACTTTATATGATACGAACTCAATCAAATATGCTTCCCAGAAATAACATGTTCGCTGTGGTAGAAGGTTTATTTTGATTGGCGAATTTCTGCATTTGACAGAGTGCCATCACGTAGCCTGATTTCAGATGTGTCCATGGTAACAGGATCAACAGGGAAATCGTTCTTCTTGCAAAGCATGTAAACGTTTTAATCAAACTATTATATTAATCTGACTATGCACAATAATCGCATTATTGTGTGTATGTAACTCAATGTTGTTCATTGACTACAGCTCAGCGTTCAACACCATAGTGACCTCCAAGCTCATCACTAAGCTAAGGACCCTGGGACTAAACACTTCCCTCTGATACTGGACCCTGGACTTCCTGATGGGCCGCCCCCAGGTGGTGAGGGAAGGCAACAACACATCCGCCACGCTGATCCTCAACACCGGTGCCCCTCAGGGGTGTGTGCTCAGTCCCCTCCTGTACTCCCTGTTCACCCACGACTGTATGGCCAGGCACGACACCAACACCATCATTAAGTTTGCTGACAACACGACGGTGGTAGGCCTGATCACCAACGATGATGAGACAGCCTATAGGGAGGAGGTCAGAGACCTGGCAGTGTGGTGCCAGAACAACAACCTCCCCCTCATCAACTTCAGCAAGACAAAGGAGCTGATGGTGAACTACAGGAAACTGAGGGCAGAGCACGACCCCATCCACATCAACGGGGCTGTAGTGGAGCGGGTCGAGAGCTTCAAGTTCCTCGGTGTCCACATCACTAAGGAATTAACATGGTCCACACACATCAACACTGTCGCGAAGCAGGCACGACAACACCTCTTTCCCCTCAGGAGGCTGAAAAGATTTGGCAAGGGCCCTTAGATCCGCAAAAAGTTCTACAGCTGCACCATTGAGAGCATCTTGACTGGCTGCATCACCGCCTGGTACGGTCATAGACTGTTCTCTCTGCTACCGCACGGCAAGCGCTATTGATGCACCAAGTCTGGAACCAACAGGACCCTGAACAGCTTCTACCCCCAAGCCATAAGACTGCTACATGCACATATCTACCTCAATTACCTCGTATCCCTGCACATCAACTTGCGACTGGTACCCTGTGTATATAGCCAAGTTATTACCTCGTACCCCTGCACATCAACTCAGTACTGGTACCCCATGTATATAGTTATTACCTCGTACCCCTGCACATCAACTCGGTACTGGTACCCTGTGTATATAGCCTAGTTATTACCTCGTACCCCTGCACATCAACTCAGTACTGGTACCCTGTGTATATAGCCTAGATATTACCTCGTACCCCTGCACATCAACACAGTACTGGTACCCTGTGTATATAGCCTAGTTATTACCTCGTACCCCTGCACATCAACACAGTACTGGTACCCTGTGTATATAGCCTAGTTATTACCTCGTACCCCTGCACATCAACTCAGTACTGGTACCCTGTGTATATAGCCAAGTTATCGTTACTCATTGTGTATTTATTCCTGGTTATTCTTTTTCGATTCTCTTTCATTTTTTCTCTCTGCATTGTCGGGAAGGGCCCGTAAGTCAGCATTTCACTGTTAGTCTACACCTGTTGTTTACCAAGCATGTGACGAATAACATTTGATTTGATTTTTGTAGCATGCTTAGACCAGGGGCACTATGGCGTCCTAATCAGGTGAGAACCATTCAGAGAGGTTGATGATGGGAGACAGTGGCAGGATCAAGGTTAAAAGATGTGTGTCAGAACAGAGAAAAGAGGTAACATGGGAGGGGGAGGAGCAATGCACCATGGGAGGGGGAGGAGCAATGCACCACGAAGGGGGAGGAGCAATGCACCACGAAGGGGGAGGAGAAATGCACCACGAAGAGCAAAACAGTTCAGCTGATTCAGCCTGGAAAATAATCCGCTTTGAGTTGTCTTACCGCACGTGCAAGACAGTTTGAGAATCTATTCGTTTCACTGTACTGTTTACTGGTAGGTTAGCTGTTTCACTGTACCGTTTACTGGTAGGTTAGCTGTTTCACTGTACCGTTTACTGGTAGGTTAGCTGTTTCACTGTACCGTTTACTGGTAGGTTAGCTGTTTCACTGTACCGTTTACTGGTAGGTTAGCTGTTTCACTGTACCGTTTACTGGTAGGTTAGCTGTTTCACTGTACCGTTTACTGGTAGGTTAGCTGTTTCACTGTACCGTTTACTGGTAGGTTAGCTGTTTCACTGTACCGTTTACTGGTAGGTTAGCTGTTTCACTGTACCGTTTACTGGTAGGTTAGCTGTTTTACTGTACTGTTTACTGGTAGGTTAGCTGTTTCACTGTACTGTTTACTGGTAGGTTAGCTGTTTTACTGTACCGTTTACTGGTAGGTTAGCTGTTTTACTGTACCGTTTACTGGTAGGTTAGCTGTTTCACTGTACCGTTTACTGGTAGGTTAGCTGTTTCACTGTACCGTTTACTGGTAGGTTAGCTGTTTCACTGTACCGTTTACTGGTAGGTTAGCTGTTTCACTGTACCGTTTACTGGTAGGTTAGCTGTTTCACTGTACTGTTTACTGGTAGGTTAGCTGTTTCACTGTACCGTTTACTGGTAGGTTAGCTGTTTCACTGTACTGTTTACTGGTAGGTTAGCTGTTTCACTGTACTGTTTACTGGTAGGTTAGCTGTTTTACTGTACTGTTTACTGGTAGGTTAGCTGTTTTACTGTTTGACTTACTTGACTAGACATCTTAGAAATACTTATTTGACTTGATTTCTTTTAACTCCTAGAGGAGCAAAGAAGCGTAAAATGTTCACTCTTTAAGTCTTGACAAAATGCCTCCGCTTTGAGTTGTCTTACCGCACGTGCAAGACAGTTTGAGCATTAGTGTTTATCACCAATATGTGAGGATTTCCTTCTGCCTATTTCTGTCCAGGAAACCCAAAGCTTTTGCCCAGAGGTATGTTTTGGACCACACCCTACACCTCTCTCTCTCTCCCTCTTTCCCTCCCTCTTTCCCTCCCTCCCTCGTTCCCTCCCTCTCTCTCTCCCTCTTTCCCTCCCTCTTTCCCTCCCTCCCTCGTTCCCTCCCTCCCTCGTTCCCTCCCTCCTTCGTTCCCTCCCTCCAGTCCATGCATCTGGTTTGGTCATCAACATACTTGTGTTTAACTCTGGGCGTTATGGACTTGCTGCTAACAGTCTATCACATGCTCCAGCCACGCAACCTGTTTGTGTGTGTGTGTGTGTGTGCGTGTGTGTGTGTGTGTGTGGTCTACTGAAAAGTGATGTGAAGTCAGTTGACGTATATTCATTTGGGGGTAATTAATAGGCTGCTTTAGGTTTAATGTTCGAGATGCTTCAATGTATAGTTTAAATGTATCTCCTCATCTAAACACAGTCCCCCTGGAGAAAATCTATAGGAGTCAGGACTGAGGAGTAGGTAGTATAGCCCTGACAGACAGGAACTCAGGAGCTATTTCTCTCTTACCGACTTCTGTTTCTCACTTTGTTTCTTTCTCTCTCACCGACTTCTGTCTCCTCTCTCTCTCTCTCCCTCTCTCTCTCTTCTCTCTCTCTCTCTCTCTCTCTCATTCTCTCTCTCTCTCTCTCTCTCTCTCTTCCTCTCTCTCTCTCATCTCTCTCTCTCTCTCTCTCTCTCTCTCTCTCTCTCTCTCTCTCTCTCTCTCTCTCTCTCTCTCTCTCTCTCTCTCTAACTGAGAGAATGACAAGAATCTACAATCAACACACTTCCCGTCAGACATTCAAATAATAAGCTCTCAGACGTCCTTCTGAAACCTTTGACATTTCATTTTGGGAGGGAGGGCCTCTTTTTCTCTTCTAATCACACGTTTCCTCTGATTCCTAAATTATTTGGTGTGAAGAAGGTCATATTAATATTTTATTATCATTCACTGAACCTTCTCAATAGAGATGAAACAAGCTGAACACAAACAATCGTTTTACTTCATAACAATCAGCTAAATATATGTGAATCGTTGTAATCTAGCCAGCCAGCTAGCTAGTTAAACAGGCAAAAAATGACCTAAAAACGAATGTTATGCAAGGTACAGTAGATGTCAATTCTTCGTGGGTAGCTAGCTAACAATTCTAGCTAGCCAGTTAGCCCTATTGACTTACTATGGATTTACCCATTCACTGAACTTTCCTTCTTCCAGCCAGGACAATGGCAATAGAGACGAAACAAGATATACACAATGCAAACATTTTACTTCATAACTATCAGCTAGCTATATGGTGAATCGTAATATTGTAGCTAATTAGATAGTATAACAGGCAAAAATGACCTAAAACCAACATTATCCAATGTAGATGTCAATTCTTCGTTGGTAGCTAGCTAACAATTCTCCATGGCTATCTGGCTAGCTAACAGTAGTAGGTAAGCAGTTAGCACTATTGACTTACTATGGGCTTGCGACCTACACACACTACAGCGGGTATTGTAGGCAGGTTAACATGCCTAAATTAACACAGCGTGTATTTATTAACATATCAAGATCAAATATTGTAGTCGGCAACTCATTTGCATGCTCGGAGCACGGTAGTATGCATTTTGAGAAACACCCTGGGATTTGTCAGCTACATCAGCCATTGTCCATAAGAACAGCTATAGAACTGTCAAAGAGAAAGTCAGGGAGAGTATCACAGGAGGAAAACATTGGCACCCTTTAAGAACAGCTATAGATGTAGGAGCTGGGACGTGAGGTGATGAGGCTGAGAACAGCTATAGATGTAGGAGCTGGGACGTGAGGCGATGAGGCTGAGTCTAACATTCTCCTTAGCGCCTCTCCTATCTTTGACAGCCTGAATAATAGATAGGCTGACTCCTCGTTAACTGCCTGGCCTGAGGAGCCGAAAGACAAGCAAGCTCACAGTTCCAGACCGCGTGGAGACAGAGACAGAGACAGAAAGAGAGACAGAGAGAGAGTGACAGAGAGAGAGACAGAGAGAGAGACAGACAGAGAGAGAGACAGAGAGAGAGACAGAGATAGACAGAGACAGAGAGAGACAGAGAGAGAGTGACAGAGAGAGAGACAGAGAGAGAGACAGAGATAGACAGAGACAGAGAGAGAGAGAGAGACAGAGAGAGAGAGACAGAGAGAGAGTGACAGAGAGAGAGACAGAGAGAGAGACAGACAGAGATAGAGACAGAGAGAGAGACAGAGATAGACAGAGACAGAGAGAGACAGAGAGAGATACAGAGAGAGAGACTGAGAGTGAGCCAGAGACAGAGAGACAGAGGTGTTGGGGGAGGTACAGTATATAAAGAAGCAGAAAGACATGTCCAGTCCTGTCCTGTCAAGTCTTAGCAGAGTCATATCAGGTGGCCTTCTGTAGAGTCACATCCACATAGACTCTGGACAACGTGCACTGTATAGGGCAGAGGTTTTCAAAATATTTAGGGGCAGAGGACCCCTTTTGTGATAACAAATTCATCAGGGACCCCCTCATAATCAGAACACAACTCGCGTGGGATAAAAAATAGCATACAAAGGAGTTTTACTAATTATTTGGCACTGCATGGCCGGATGAACCAATTAAGTCGGACCCTAGGAAGGACTATTATAAAAGGCCGCCTCTTGGCATCAGAGAGGCATCAGAGAGGCATCAGAGAGGCATCAGAGAGGCATCAGAGAGGCATCAGAGAGGCAATTCAGCAGTTCTAAAGCTAATTTCTAGCAATGTCATGGGGCAGAGAGATGTTTGTCATGGGGCAGAGAGATGTTTGTCATGGGGCAGAGAGATGTTTGTCATGGGGCAGAGAGAGGGATGTTTGTCATGGGGCAGAGAGATGTTTGTTATGGGGCAGAGAGATGTTTGTTATGGGGCAGAGAGATGTTTGTTATGGGGCAGAGAGATGTTTGTCATGGGGCAGAGAGATGTTTGTCATGGGGCAGAGAGATGTTTGTCATGGGGCAGAGAGATGTTTGTCATGGGGCAGAGAGATGTTTGTCATGGGGCAGAGAGATGTTTGTCATGGGGCAGAGAGATGTTTGTTATGGGGCAGAGAGAGGGATGTTTGTTATGGGGCAGAGAGATGTTTGTTATGGGGCAGAGAGATGTTTGTCATGGGGCAGAGAGATGTTTGTTATGGGGCAGAGAGATGTTTGTCATGGGGCAGAGAGATGTTTGTCATGGGGCAGAGGGATGTTTGTCATGGGGCAGAGAGATGTTTGTCATGGGGCAGAGAGATGTTTGTCATGGGGCAGAGAGATGTTTGTCATGGGGCAGAGAGATGTTTGTCATGGGGCAGAGAGATGTTTGTCATGGGGCAGAGAGATGTTTGTCATGGGGCAGAGAGATGTTTGTTGTTGCAGCTTTAAGTTTCAACGTTTATTCGCCACGTCCACAGGATACAACCAGGTGTTTGATTTTATTTTATTTATAATAATAATAATATATATATATGCCATTTAGCAGACGCTTTTATCCAAAGCGACTTACAGTCATGCGTGCATACATTTTTACGTATGGGTGGTCCCGGGGATCGAACCCACTACCCTGGCGTTACAAGCGCCATTTATTAGGATCCCCATTAGCCGATGCCAAAACGGTACAGTGAAATTCTTACCTTGATTGCTCTTTCCCAACAACAATGCAGTGATAATGCAGTGGTCCTCTGTAGCTCAGCTGGTAGAGCTGTGCAAAAATGTATGCACGCATGACTGTAAGTCGCTTTGGATAAAAGCGTCTGCTAAATGGCATATTATTATTATTATTATTATAATATAGATAATAGAAAATACAAGAAAAAAATAAAAGCACGGATAAAAACAATTAGATAAAAATAGATAGATACAATTATTAACAATTAGATAAAAACCAGACAAGAATTAGAGTTAAAGATACACAAGTGGGATTAAAATTAATTTAATTGGCATTTTTCTCATCAAAATACTCTGTAATGTCTAAGCGGAAGAATATTTAGATAAAAAAGAAAAATATTATTTATTACTAAAATATAGTCGTTTGCATACAGTGCCTTCAGAAAGTACATTTTGTTGTGTTACAGCCTGAATATAACATTTATTAAATTGAGATTTTTTTGTCACATAATGTAAAAGTGGAATTATGTTTTTAGAAATGTTTACAAATGTTTACAAATAAAATAAAAAAATGAAAAGATGAAATGTCTTGAGTCAATAAGTATTCAACCCCTTCGTTATGGCAAGCCTAAATAAGATAAGTTAAATGGACTCACTCTATGTGAAATAATAGGGGTTGACATGACTCGTAAATTACTAACCCTTCCTCTGTCCCCCATACATACATACATACATACAACATACATACAAAATATCTACATTTGGTTGAGGTCGAGGGATTGTGGAGGCCGGGTTATCTGATGCAGCACTCCATCACTCTCCTTCTTGGTAAAATAACCCTTACACACCCTGGAGGTGTGTTGGGTCATTGTCCTGTTGAAAAACAAATGATAGTCCCACTAAGCGCAAACCAGATGGGATGGCGTATCGCTGCAGAATGCTGTGGTAGCCATACTGGTTAAGTGTGCCTTGAATTCTAAATAAATCACAGACAGTGTCACCAGCAAAGCACCCCCACACCATAACACCTCCTCCTCCATGTTTTACGGTGGGAAATACACATGCAGAGATCATCCATTCACCCACAACGCGTCTCACAAAGACATGGCGGTTGGAATAAAAAATCTCAAATTTGGACTCCAGACCAAAGGACACATTTCCACCGGTCTAATGTCCATTGTTCGTGTTTCTTGGCTCAAGCAGGTCTCTTCTTATTATTGGTGTCCTTTAGTAGTGGTTTCTTTGAAGCAATTCGACCATGAAGGCCTGATTCACACAGTCCCCTCTGAACAGTTGATGTTGAGATATCTCTGTTACTTGAACTCTGTGAAGCATTTATTTGGGCTGCAATTTCTGAGGCTGGTAACTCTAATGAACTTATCCTCTGCAGCAGAGGTAACTCTGGGTCTTCCATTCCTGTGGTGGTCCTCATGAGAGCCAGTTTCATAATAGTGCTTGATGGTTTTTGCGACTGCACTTGAAGGAACATTCAAAGTTCTTGAAATTTTCCGTATTGACTGACCTTCATGTCTTAAAGTAATGATGGACTGTCGTTTCTCTTTGCTTATTTGAGCTGTTCTTGCCATAATATGGACTTGGTCTTTTACCAAATAGGGCTATCTTCTGTATACCACCCCTCCTTGTCACAACATAACTGATTGGCTCAAACGCATTAAATTCCACAAATTAACTTTTAAGAAGGCACACCTGTCAATTTAAATGCATTCCAGGTGATTATCTCATGAAGCTGGTTGAGAGAATGCCAAGAGTGTGCAAAGCTGTCATCAAGGCAAATGGTGGCTATTTGAAGAATCTCAAATATAAAATATATTTTGATTTGTTTAACACTTTTTGGGTTACTACATGAATCCATGTGTGTTATTTCATAGTTTTGATGTCTTCACTATTATTCTACAATGTAGAAAATAGTAAAAATAAAGAAAAAACTATGAATGAGTAGGTGTTCTAAAACTTTTGACCCGTACTGTACATACATCTATAAGATCCCTCAGTATTGAATTTCAAGCATAGATTCAACTACAAAGACCAGGGAGCTTTTCAAACTCATAAAGAAGGGCAGACATTGAATGTATCTTTAAGCATGGTCAAGTTAATAATTATGCTGTGCATTGCATTTTAAACCACCCAGACACCTCAAAGATACAGTCGTCCTTCTGAACTGAGCTGCAGGACAGGAAGGAAACTGCTCAGGGATGTTACCATGAGGTCATGGGTGGTTTTAAAACAGCTACAGAGTTTAAATGGCTGTGATAGGAGAAAACTGAGGCTGGATCAACAACATTGTAGTTACTCCACAATAATTACCTAAATGACAGAATGAAAAGAAGAACACAAATATACAAAATATTGTATGCAGCTTGTATGCAAAAAGGCACTAAAGTAATACTGCACAAAACATGGCAAAGGAATGCACTTTTTGGCCTAAATGCAAAGCCCTATGTTTGGGGCAAAACCAACACATCGCTGAGTAACTGCCTCCTTAGTTTCAAGCATGCTGGTGGCTGCATCATGTTATGGGTAGGCTTGACATCGGCAAATACTGGGGAGTTTTTCAGGATAAAAAGAAACGGGATGGAGCTAAGCACAGGCTAAATCCTAGAGGAAAACCTGCTTCAGTCTGCTTTACACCAGACACTGGGAGAGGAATTCACCTTTCAGCAGGACAATAACCTACAACACAAGGCCACATCTACACTGGAGTCGCTTACCAAGAAGACAGTGAATGTTCCTGAGTGGCCGAGTTACAGTTTTGACTTAAATCTGCTTGAGAATCTGTGGCAAGACCTGAAAATGGCTGTCTAGTAATGATCCCCAACATCTTGACAGATCTTGATGAATTTTGAAAAGCATAATATTGTACAATCCAGGTGTGGAAAGCTCGTAGAGACCTACCCTAGAAGACTCGCAGCTGTAATTGATGGGGTTTTGGGCTGGGTTTCTGTATAAGCACTTAGTGACAACTGCTGATGTAAAAAGGGCTTTATAAATAAATTGGATTGATGTTGTATGGCACTGGGAGCTGTAGTCCCCTGTAGCTAAGTTGGTAGAGCATGGCGCTTGCAACGCCAGGGTTGTGGGTTCGTTTCCCACAGGGGGCCAGAATGAAAAATGTATGCACTCACTAACTGTAAGTCGCTCTGGATAAGAGCGTCTGCTAAATTACTAAAATGTAAATGTAATGTAATTGCTGCCAAAGGTGTTTCTAACATGTATGGACTCAGGGAGCCAAGTACTTATGCTTCAACCCTGCCCCTCCCCTCTCTCCTGCCTCCCCCCTCTCCCCTGCCTCCCCTCTCTCCTCTGCCTCCCCCCTCGCCCCTGCCACCCCCTCTCCTCTAGCTCCCCCCTCTCCCCTGCCTCCCCCCTCTCCTCTGCCACCCCCTCTCCTCTGCCTCCCTCTCTCCCCTGCCTCCCCTCCCCCTCTCCTCTGCCTCCCATCTCGCTCCTGCCTCCCCCCTCACCTCTGCCTCCCCCCTCGCCTCTGTCTCCCCTGCCTCCCCTCCCCTCTCTCCCCTGCCTCCCCCTCCCCCCTGCCACCCCCTCTCCATGGGTCTCCAGGGGTCTTTTCACAGTCCTCAAATCCAGAACAAATTCCAGAAAGCGTCCAGTATTATATAGAACCATTATTGCATGGAACTCCGTTCCATCTCATATTGCTCAAATAAACAGCAAACTTGGTTTCAAAAAACAGATAAAGCAACACCTCACGGCACAACGCTTCACAGCCCTACTTGACCTAGATAGTTTGTGTGTATGTATTGATATGTATGTAGTTCTGTCCTTGAGCTGTTCTTGTCTATTAATGTTCTGTATTATGTCATGTTTCATGTTTTGTGTGGACCCCAGGAAGAGTAGCTGCTGCTTTCGCAACAGCTAATTGGGGATCCTAATAAAATACCAAATACCATTCCTCCCCCTCTCCCCTACCTTCCCCCTGCCTCCCCCACCTCCCCCCTCCCCTGCCTCCCCCCTCCCCCCTCTCCCCTGCCTCCCCCTCTCCCCTGCCTCCTCCTCTCCCCTGCCTCCCCTCTCCCCTGCCTCCCCTCTCCCCTGCCTCCCCCTCTCTCCCCTGCCCCCCCTCTCTCTCCCCTGCCTCCCCCTCTCCACTGCCCCCCTCTCTCTCCCCTGCACCCCCTCTCCCCTGCCCCCCTCTCTCTCCCCTGCCTCCTCCTCTCCCCTGCCTCCCCTCTCCCCTGCCTCCCCCTCTCTCCCCTGCCCCCCCTCTCTCTCCCCTGCCTCCCCCTCTCCCCTGCCCCCCCTCTCTCTCCCCTGCCTCCCCCTCTCCCCTGCCCCCCTCTCTCTCCCCTGCCTCCTCCTCTCCCCTGCCTCCCCCTCTCCCCTGCCGCCTCCTCTCCCCTGCCTCCTCCTCTCCCCTGCCTCCCCCTCTCCCCTGCCGCCTC
>NW_028160431.1:0-20000 GCF_964263955.1 Coregonus lavaretus | reverse complement strand
GTCGCCTCTCCACCGTTTCGCTCCATGGACGGCGATCCATCCCATCCAGGATCTCCTCCCAAGTCCAGGACCCCTTTCCGTCCAAAATCTCCTCCCATGTCCAGGAAGCCTTTGGAGCTGGGTCCTGTTGCCGCTTGACACGCTGCTTGGTCCTTTGAAGGTGGGTTTTTCTGTCACGATCGTCTATAAAAGGAGCAGACCAATACGCAGCGCGTTGAGTGAACATGATGACTTTAATAAAGACAGCACGTAACTACAAAACAAAAGACGAAAGTGAAGTCCACAGTGGCAAATACTGTACAGGAACAAAAACCCACAATGCCCACAGGAAAACAATCAGAATAAATATGGCTCCCAATCAGAGATAACGAGCCGACAGCTGACACTCGTTACCTCCGATTGGGAGTCATTGACCAAACCTAGAAAAGAACCCCACAGAACTGCAAACAAGAAATACACCCAAAACCCAACATAACCAAACCAAACCCCAACAAAACAAATACACCCTGGCTCAAATCCAAAAGTCCCGGAGCCAGAGTGTTACAACCACACTGTAACAGGAAGTCTGCCTCGGGATACCCTACTGTTCTATCTGGTTGGCACTAGAATAGAATAGAACTCTATTAGATACCCAGATGTACAGTAGACCTGGTTGGTATAGTCTGTCACTGTCACCCTGAGGTCTAGGAAGCTATCTGGGAGAAAAAAATCAGCTGGGGCAAGACATCACTGATCAGATTCCCCGGATCATTTTACACCAGTTGGAGATTTAAAAAAAACAATAAAAAAAACAGCAATGTTCAAGCTCTTTGCACGTTTTCGCAATTTCATATCGCTGTGTTCAGTCTTTGTTATAACCAGTTTTATAACACAGTGATATCACTGTGTTCTGTTTAACCTCTTTGCACTTAGTTTCACAGGCAATATGGGGCAGTATCCACTATAATCATCTACAACTGAGGCCAAATGCTAAACATATCCACTATAATCATCTACAAAATCTCACTATGGTCTTTATTTAGAATATATAGATTTGGACCGTAATTTGATCACCACGTTGCAGGAGAACTTTCCTGCAATGCAGGAAATGTAAGGTTAAAAAATGTGAGGTTTAAAAAGGCTTCTGAAGTTTTGTAATTTTCCACTTTAAAATTTCAGACTTGACTTTTCCTTTACGAAAAATGTATCGACCCCTACCAAAAATGTCCATTCATCATAATCCACATAGTAATTAACATGTCCTGTTGCTGCAGGATTCTTTTCCTGCTGTAGCAAACTGGCTCAAACTAAGATCCTACATCTGTAGCAATATGATAGGCTTTAATCCATGCCGAGAGAGACCAAGTTTAGTTCTGCTCTAAACCCAGGCCTCAAGCCCAGGCAGATAATCTTGCATAGGCTGTTATATCTTAAACCCAAACCCTCTAACCGTAACCACACTGAGAAGTGTATCTGGGGATCTCTCCAAATGTGAAAAGTTAATGTGTGTGTGTGTGTGTGTGTGTGCGCATGCTTCCGTGTGTGTGTGTTTGTGTGGATGTGTGCGTGCTTCCGTGTGTGTGTGTGTGTGTGTGTGTGTGTGTGTGTATCTCTGAAAATGGGTCTCCCCCTCTGGTCTGTTTCCTGCTGTGGCTGAAACAGGATCCTATCACAGTTTAGAGAGTTAGAGCCTCAGCAGGCCAGCCCACCCAATGACTGACCAGCTGGGAGGAGCCTGGAGGAGGGGCCTGGAGGAGGGGAAAGGAGGAGGGGCCTGGAGGAGGGGATAGGAGGGGCAAGGAGGAGGGGAAAGGAGGGGCCTGGAGGAGGGGAAAGGAGGAGGGGAAAGGAGGGGCCTGGAGGAGGGGAAAGGAGGAGGGGAAAGGAGGGGCCTGGAGGAGGGGAAAGGAGGAGGGGAAAGGAGGAGGGGCCTGGAGGAGGGGAAAGGAGGAGGGGAAAGGAGGAGGGGAAAGGAGGGGCCTGGAGGAGGGGAAAGGAGGGGCCTGGAGGAGGGGATAGGAGGAGGGGAAAGGAGGAGGGGAAAGGAGGGGCCTGGAGGAGGGGAAAGGAGGGGGGGAGAGGAGGAGGGGAAAGGAGGAGGGGAAAGGAGGGGCCTGGAGGAGGGGAAAGGAGGGGCCTGGAGGAGGGGAAAGGAGGAGGGGAAAGGAGGGGCCTGGAGGAGGGGAAAGGAGGAGGGGAAAGGAGGAGGAGATAGGAGGAGGGGAAAGGAGGAGGGGAAAGGAGGAGGGGATAGGAGGAGGGGATAGGAGGAGGGGAAAGGAGGAGGGGAAAGGAGGAGGGGAAAGGAGGAGGGGATAGGAGGGGATAGGAGGGGCCTGGAGGAGGGGAAAGGAGGGGAAAGGAGGAGGGGAAAGGAGGGGCCTGGAGGAGGGGCCTGGAGGAGGGGAAAGGAGGAGGGGAAAGGAGGGGCCTGGAGGAGGGGAAAGGAGGAGGGGAAAGGAGGGGAAAGGAGGAGGGGAAAGGAGGGGCCTGGAGGAGGGGCCTGGAGGAGGGGCCTGGAGGAGGGGAAAGGAGGGGCCTGGAGGAGGGGAAAGGAGGAGGGGAAAGGAGGGGCCTGGAGGAGGGGAAAGGAGGAGGGGAAAGGAGGGGCCTGGAGGAGGGGAAAGGAGGGGCCTGGAGGAGGGGCCTGGAGGAGGGGCCTGGAGGAGGGGAAAGGAGGGGCCTGGAGGAGGGGAAAGGAGGAGGGGAAAGGAGGGGCCTGGAGGAGGGGAAAGGAGGAGGGGAAAGGAGGGGCCTGGAGGAGGGGAAAGGAGGGGCCTGGAGGAGGGGATAGGACAGAGGTTACATCCCAAATGGCACCCTATTCCATATGGGCCCTGTTTAAATACTGTATATAAACCCTGGATTGCTGATGTATTGGCCATTGAGAGGCTTTGAAGCCAACGGTCGGCCATATTGGCACTCCCCAGTAGCAGCAGTCTTCCCTAGGCATGAATGGAATTCTACAGTATTTCAATTAAATGTTTCAAGGAGAAAATTACATGTATTTATGTATTTCTTTGTTGTAGTCGGGAGAGTAACATTAGTCATCTCTAAACAATTATACCTTAAGGAAAATGTTTATATATATACAGTATATACACAGTACCAGTCAAAGGTTTGGACACACCTACTCATTCAAGGGTATTTCTTTATTTTTACTATTTTCTACAGTGTAGAATAATAGTGAAGACATCAAAACTATGAAATAACACATATGGAATCATGTAGTAACCAAAAAAGTGTTAAACAAATCAAATTCTATTTTATATTTGAGATTCTTCAAAGTAGCCACCCTTTGCCTTGATGACAGCTTTTGACTGGTATATAATATAATTTCAAAGTATGCATTAAAGGTGTCTGTCATAGAATAAACGTGGCAAAAATGTATGAATGTAGACATGAATAAATGCATTTCTGTAGCTTCCAAAATATTTGTTTTACAATGCCAAGATGGAGGACCGGTGCCAAGATAGAGGACCGGTGCCAAGATGGAGGACCGGTGCCAAGATGGAGGACCGGTGCCAAGATGGAGGACCGGTGTTTCCAACACAGCGGCCCCTATCAGTCATCTAATGTATATATAAATCATTGGGTATTTGAGGCTCCACATTGCCTTCCTTTCACCCCAAAGCATTGTTCTCTGAAAGCCTAAGGCTCTTACGATGGATAGGGGAGTGAATAGGACTTTTTGTTCATATCAACCAAACACATTTCAGGAACAAAATGAATTTCTTTAAATCTATTTTGCAACGAACACATTTGAGGAGCCATAATGTCTATAAAATAACTGTACATGGGCATTGCTTCTGTAAAACTAAGGACATTTATGATATTGTGACAGTTACAATAACCTAGAGCATTCAGACACATTTGAATGGACATGTATTAGCATATCTTGGAGGCTATATGTATAGCTATATATGTATATATATATACAGTGAGGGAAAAAAGTATTTGATCCCCTGCTAATTTTGTACGTTTGCCCACTGACAAAGAAATGATCAGTCTATAATTTTAATGGTAGGTTTATTTGAACAGTGAGAGACAGAATAACAACAACAAAATCCATACAAACGCATGTCAAAATGTTATTAATTGATTTGCATTTTAATGAGGGAAATAAGTATTTGACCCCTCGGCAAAACATGACTTAGTACTTGGTGGCAAAACCCTTGTTGGCAATCACAGAGGTCAGACGTTTCTTGTAGTTGGCCACCAGGTTTGCACACAACTCAGGATTTTGTCCCACTCCTCTTTGCAGATCTTCTCCAAGTCATTAAGGTTTCAAGCCTGATGTTTGGCAACTCGAACCTTCAGCTCCCTCCACAGATTTTCTATGGGATTAAGGTCTGGAGACTGGCTAGGCCACTCCAGGACCTTAATGTGCTTCTTCTTGAGCCACTCCTTTGTTGCCTTGGCTGTGTGTTTTGGGTCATTGTTATGCTGGAATACCCATCCACGACCCATTTTCAATGCCCTGGCTGAGGGAAGGAGGTTCTCACCCAAGATTTGACGGTACATGGCCCCGTCTATCCTCCCTTTGATGCGGTGAAGTTGTCTTGTCCCCTTAGCAGAAAAACACCCTCAAAGCATAATGTTTCCACCTTTGTTTGACGGTGGGGATGGTGTTCTTGGGGTCATAGGCAGCATTCCTCCTCCTCCAAATACGGCGAGTTGAGTTGATGCCAAAGAGCTCAATTTTGGTCTCATCTGACCACAACACTTTCACCCAGTTCTCCTCTGAATCATTCAGATGTTCATTGGCAAACTTCAGAAGGGCATGTATATGTGCTTTCTTGAGCAGGGGGACCTTACGGGCACTGCAGGATTTCAGTCCTTCACGGCGTAGTGTGTTAACAATTGTTTTCTTGGTGACTATGATCCCAGCTGCCTTGAGATCATTGACAAGATCCTCCCTTGTAGTTCTGGGCTGATTCCTTACCGTTCTCATGATCATTGCAACTCCACGAGGTGAGATCTTGCGTGGAGCCCCAGGCCGAGGGAGATTGACAGTTATTTTGTGTTTCTTCCATTTGCGAATAATCCCACCAACTGTTGTCACCTTCTCACCAAGCTGCTTGGCGATGGTCTTGTAGCCCATTCCAGCCTTGTGTAGGTCTACAATCTTGTCCCTGACATCCTTGGAGAGCTCTTTGGTCTTGGCCATGGTGGAGAGTTTGGAATCTGATTGATTGATTGCTTCTGTGGACAGGTGTGTTTTATACAGGTAACAAACTGAGATTAGGAGCACTCCCTTTAAGAGTGTGCTCCTAATCTCAGCTCGTTACCTGTATAAAAGACACATGGGAGCCAGAAATCTTTTTGATTGAGAGGGGGTCAAATACTTATTTCCCTCATTAAAATGCAAATACATTCATAACATTTTTGAAATGCGTTTTTCTGGATATTTTTGTTGTTATTCTGTCTCTCACTGTTAAAATAAACCTACCATTAAAATTATAGACTGATCATTTCTTTGTCAGTGGGCAAACGTACAAAATCAGCAGGGGATCAAATACTTTTTTCCCTCACTGTATATATATATATATATATATATATATATATATATATATATATATATATATATATATATATATATGCTGGACTCAAACAGCACATTCACACACATACTTACAGCTTAATGGAATTTAACAAACAGCTTTTTCCTCCCCACCATACTCAGCCTCTAAATAGCCAATCTGGATGTATCCGGTCTGAATACAACCAGAAGGTAGGATGTCTGAAGAAAGTTCTGGTTTCTAAACCACTTATGAGGGAGACATTTTTAACTGTTGAAGAAAATCATTGGTGGGTGATTTTCAGCTTAACTGAAGCTAGATGTAATAGACTGAAACTTTCTCATGCAGAGCTGTGAGGATGGTTGCATGCAAAGACTTTGACTGCATTTACTGGTACCCTTTTCCCTATATAGTGCACTACTTAACCAGGACCCATAGACCAGGACCTATAGACCAGGACCCATAGACCAGGACCCATAGACAAGGACCCATAGACCAGGACCCATAGACCAGGACCCATAGACCAGGACCCATAGACCAGACCAGGACCCATAGACCAGGACCCATAGACCAGGACCCATAGACCAGACCAGGACCCATAGACCAGGACCCATAGACCAGGACTCATAGACCAGGACCCATAGACCAGGACCCATAGACCAGGACCCATAGACCAGGACCCATAGACCAGGACCCATAGTCTATAGACCAGGACCTATAGACCAGGACCTATAGACCAGGACCTATAGACCAGGACCTATAGACCAGACCAGGACCTATAGACCAGGACCCATAGACCAGGACCCATAGACCAGGACCCATAGTCTATAGACCAGGACCTATAGACCAGGACCTATAGACCAGGACCTATAGACCAGGACCTATAGACCAGACCAGGACCTATAGACCAGGACCCATAGACCAGGACCCATAGACCAGGACCCATAGACCAGGACCTATAGACCAGGACCCATAGACCAGGACCCATAGACCAGACCAGGACCCATAGACCAGACCAGGACCCATAGACCAGGACCCATAGACCAGGACCCATAGACCAGGACCCATAGACCAGGACCTATAGACCAGGACACATAGACCAGACCAGGACCCATAGACCAGGACCCATAGACCAGGACCCATAGACCAGGACCCATAGACCAGGACCTATAGACCAGGACCCATAGACCAGACCAGGACCCATAGACCAGGACCCATAGACCAGGACCCATAGACCAGGACCCATAGACCAGGACCTATAGACCAGGACACATAGACCAGACCAGGACCCATAGACCAGACCAGGACCCATAGACCAGGACCCATAGACCAGGACCCATAGACCAGGACCCATAGTCTATAGACCAGGACCCATAGACCAGGACCCATAGTCTATAGACCAGGACCTATAGACCAGGACACATAGACCAGACCAGGACCCATAGACCAGACCAGGACCCATAGACCAGACCAGGACCCATAGACCAGACCACGACCCATAGTCTATAGACCAGGACCTATAGGGGTAGGAAGAGAAAATACTGCTCCTGAATTCCCAGCATTCCTTCAGGCAGACAGGAAACAGAGTCCCTGACCTCCAAACACACACACACACACACACATCTGTCACCCTCAGTAATGCCATGTTAGCAAGCTGTACAATAGCACATGGTCATTGCACACGGGCATTCATTCACACACAAAGACAGACACAGACACACAAAGACAGACACACAAAGACAGACACAGACACACAAAGACAGACACAGACACACAAAGACAGACACAGACACACAAAGACAGACACAGACACACAAAGACAGACACACAAAGACAGACACAGACACACAAAGACAGACACAGACACACAAAGACAGACACAGCAATATATTCACATTGTGGCTTTATGTCTTCCTTTTCTCTAACCTCTCTTTCAGCTGCACCCCCCCCCCACCCCCCCCCCCCACCCCCCACCCCCGCCCTCCACACACCACACACACACGTCCTTCCTCTCCTCTCTCCGTCCCCCACACTATCCACCAACCATCAGCATAGTTTCTGTCCTCTCCATCTAACTAATTCAATTCCCTGCCTCTGTCTTTGAACAGCAAGCTCTGAGTGCTACAGAGGCTGCTAGTCTCTATGAGGGAATCTAATTTACAAGCCGTAATGAGAATGAATGACTATCTTAACTCCATACATTGTCGTTCCTTCATACTAAAGTGACTGTTGACAGAGGATATGTCCCAAATTGCACCCAATTCTCCATAGGGCCCATAGGGCTCGGTTCAAAGTAGTGCACTATATAGGAAATAGGGTGCCATTTGGGATGCAGACAAAAAAGATGGATGTTTAGGATCCAGCAAAACATTATTGTCCTGAGCAGTTGGTTACTAGAAGATATCTATAAGGAAACCTCTGAGGATAAATCAGTCAGAATGCTTTGAGCGTACAGCTCTGTGTAAAATATAATAAAAACATCCTCATCTATGTAATTTGAACCAGACACTGAGCCTCTCTCTCTCTCTCTCTCTCTCTCTCTCTCTCTCTCTCTCTCTCTCTCTCTCTCTCTCTCTCTCTCTCTCTCTCTCTCTCTCTCTCTCTCTCTCTCTCTCTCTCTCTCTCTCTCTCTCTCTCTCTCTCTCTCTCTCTCTCTCTCTCTCTCTCTCTCTCCCCCTGTGATGGTAGAACTACTCTTGCCTCAAGCGTTAGACTGTAAAAAAGAAGCCTCGAGCGTACAGCAAAGTTGATACTGTGAGATTTCAAAATGTTTAAACTATGGCTAGAGAGAGACTCAATGAGTTCTTACTCAGCACTGTTAACACTTTCTATTCAACACTACTTCCACTCTCACTACAACCAGCACTGCAGCTGTAATGAATGAGTAGGAAAGTGTATCTATAGGCTTGCATTGTATTACTGAATATTTCACCTTTCTCTGGTCATAGGAGTAACAACATGACTTGGTGCATGAGGCAGAAATAATGCGGTGCGACTTGAGTTTCGCCATCAGCTGGAAGACCGAGTTCCCTTTTCTCAGCGGAGGGAGGGAGAGCGGAGGGAGGGAGAGCGGAGGGAGGGAGAGCAGATGGAGGGAGGGAGAGCGGAGGGAGGGAGAGCAGAGGGAGGGAGAGCGGAGGGAGGGAGAGCGGAGGGAGGGAGAGCGGAGGGAGGGAGAGCGGAGGGAGGGAGAGCAGAGGGAGGGAGAGTCGGGTGAGAGGTGGCCTCACCGCTGTTCCCTCCCCTCAGACTGACCATCAGATGCAGAACATCAATCCAGTAAAATAACAAAATGCTAATGTATTATGCTCACTCAGCTGTGTCTCACAAGTAATACAACAAATGATCTACTAGCAGTGTGATCATGTACCTCACGTTGAACTATAATAGAAAATAAAAAATAAAAGTAAAATACTGTTTTTAATAGGTTAATGTTACACAGCCTTACGTTTTTTTTAAAGATGCACTATGCAGAAATCACTCCGCCATTTCCTGGTTGTTAAAATTCTAATAATTAGCCTAATTTCAGTTCATGTGACAAAACAAGCAAGTATACTGTAGTGTAGGGAATCATTGTACGATCTAAACCACTGTGAAATATATTTTCCATAATCAAAAATATTGTATTTTCAGTTGTTTGAAGTTGATGTACAAAACCGAAAGTAAAAGACGCAAAAAAACTAAACTTAAGAACAGGAAGAATAGAAATAGCGCACATAGAACAGATCTACCTCTTCTTAGACTTGCTTTCAACGAGAATGACAGATCTATAACTCACATTTCTATGTGAATTTGGTGGGGTCGCCCAACAAGTTTACATGTTGCACCGTGCGTGACAAGAAGATGCCCCCATCCCTCCTACTAATTGGGCAAGTTTGGCAAATATTTTGTTGTCTGAGTGAGGGAAATTCTGTAAATTACGAGGACTCTATGTATTTTGAAAGATGAGACGTTGAGGTCATACGAGCAAAGTCCCGTAAGTCCAACTGTGCACTTCACATTTCCATATAATAAAACTAATGTAATATACAGTTTCAACGTTTATGATCAGTGTGATCAGTGTGGTGTACAGTTACAAAATGACACGGCATCATACCCTGGGTTGTCCTGAACAGAATAAGCATATGTTTGTTGTATTGTGAAGAAAATCTGTTTCTCTGAATTGCCCTGTGAAAGCCTAACACTGTTTTTATTTTATTTTTTATTTAACCTTTATTTAACTAACTAATTCTTATTTACAATGACGGCCTACACCGGCCAAACCCGGACGACGCTGGGCCAATTGTGCGCCGCCCCTATGGGACTCCCAATCACGGCCGGTTGTGATACAGCCTGGAATCGAACCAGGGGGTCTGTAGTGACGCCTCAAGCACTGAGATGCAGTGTCTTAGACCGCTGCGCCACTCGGGAGCACTGCAAGATCATATTTTATAATTTAGCTAGTCATGTTGGAAATATAACACGTTTTTTGGATTGCATAAACAACATCAGTAATTGTGTAAAGGCAGGGAAGCAGGGTTGTGTTCAAAACAACTACCAGTGTGTTTGCTCTAGTTCCTCAACGAAACAGCTAGGAGAGCTAAAAAATAAAAAAACACCTTCTAGTTGAAGAATCTTCATTGAAATTACTTAGGAAATGTGCCCACTTTGGAGAGGTGTGAGGCCACTTGGAAACACCAGTTAGTCCCCTCTCTCAAACCCTTGTCATTTTGTTTGTCTGATGTTGCATCTACAACACATTTTCCCAGGAATATTCTTATCATGTTACTGAATGTATCCAGAGTATTTTCAGAGTTCTTTATCAACAAATGCGGTGAAAAGTACAGTAGATGATAAATGCACATAAAATCAACAGTTTGGATCCAGTCTTGTGTCAGGTGAACTGTTGTATCCTCACCTTTAGTCTGATAATGTTCCCATAATCTCCAGACGGTTCCCTTTACATTTCTATATTTCTTCTGTAAGATTTTATTTGATTAGGATCTCTTTTAGTCCTCTTTTTTGGACTAATCTTCCCCAAGAGTCCTTAAACATTAAAATACAATCACATTTTCACATATAGCACACTGTTACAAACAACAGACACAATGTAGGAAACATTTCAATATAGCCTTATCCACATTGGCCAATTCCCACAAGTGTAAGGGGTTAAAGGGTTATTAAAGGCCAGAGGTTATGTCACGCCCTGACTCAGGGGACTCGTATGTGTTGAGTCAGGGTGTGTATGTTCTATGTTGTGTATTTCTATGTTGGTTTTCTAGTATGTCTAGATCTATGTGGGCCGGTGTGGTTCCCAATCAGAGGCAGCTGTCGCTCGTAGTCTCTGATTGGGGGCAATACTTAGGCAGCCTATTGGCACTAGTGGGTTGTGGGATCTTGTTCTGTGTGAGGTATGTTGTTTGTCTACCTTGGACTTCACGTTTCGTTTGTTGTTTTGTCGGTTGTTTATTCATATTAATAAACATGTACGCAAATCACGCTGCGCCTTGGTCCGTCCCGTCTGCTCACAACCTCTCTCTGACTCCCTGTGTGACGTATAACGGGTCAAATATCTTAATTCAACATCACATACAGTGGGGAAAGAAAGTATTTAGTCAGCCACCAATTGTGGAAGTTCTCCCACAAGATGAGAGAGGCCTGTAATTTTCATCATAGGTACACGTCAACTATGACAGACAAATTGAGAAAAAAAATCCAGAAAATCACATTGTAGGATTTTTAATGAATTTATTTGCAAATTATGGTGGAAAATAAGTATTTGGTCAATAACAAAAGTTTCTCAATACTTTGTTATATACCCTTTGTTGGCAATGACACAGGTCAAACGTTTTCTGTAAGTCTTCACAAGGTTTTCACACACTGTTGCTGGTATTTTGGCCCATTCCTCCATGCAGATCTCCTCTAGAGCAGTGATGTTTTGGGGCTGTCGCTGGGCAACATGGACTTTCAACTCCCTGCAAATATTTTCTATGGAGTTGAGATCTGGAGACTGGCTAGGCCACTCCAGGACCTTGAAATGCTTCTTACGAAGCCACTCCTTCATTGCCCGGGCGGTGTGTTTGGGATCATTGTCATACTGAAAGACCCAGCCACGTTTCATCTTCAATGCCCTTGCTGATGGAAGGAGGTTTTCACTAAAAATCTCACGATACATGGCCCCATTCATTCTTTCCTTTACACCAGGGGTGTCAAACGTCCGGCCCGCGGGCCGGATCAGGCCCGCAAACGGGTTTAATCCGGCCCGCGAGATGATAAAAAATAAAATAAAATAATAATAATAATAATTTGGTAAAGTATAAAAATGCGCTGCAATTTTTCAATAAAATAAACTGCTGTTCCAATTGCGTCCACTGGATGGCGCAATAGCAATTGTGTTAAGCAAGCAAACTGTTTATACCGGGGCAGAGCAAGTAGGTCAAGCACGTGCAGCCAATGAGCTACTTTGTTTTGCCCGCGATATTTATTACGGCTTCTACTTTTAACATTATGTGCTTTGGCACCCTCATTGCCCCAATATGTCTCTGTCAAAAAAGAGAAAAGTGGACGCAGAGTGCAGAGTGTTCCAAGAAAAATGGTCATCCTATTTATTCACGGAATTGAATGGGAAAGCTGTATGTTTGGTGTGTTCAGAGCATGTTGCAGTGCTGAAAGAATATAACCTTCGTCGCCACTATGTGAGTCTTCATGCCGACAAATATGACAACTTTCAAGGACAGCGGAGATGAGAGAAGGTGAATGAACTGTTGGTGGGTCTGAAGAAACAGCAGTCTGTGTTTACTCACAGCCGAGACATCAGTGACGCTGCATTGAAAGCTAGCTACCTCATTGCTAATGAAATCGCAGTGGCTTCAAAACCATTTAGTGAGGGTGAATTTGTAAAAACATGCATGATGAAGGCAGCGGAGATTGTGTGCCCTGAAAAGCGGCAGGCTTTTGCAAATATCAGCCTGACAAGAAACACAGTTGCAGACAGGATTTCCGAGCTTTCAGTGGATTTGGACAGCCAGTTGAAGCAAAAATAAAGTCATTTATTGCGTTTTCGGTTGCAATTGATGAAAGCACGGACATTACAGATGTTGCACAACTGGCCATTTTCATCCGCGGAGTTGATGACACATTGACCGTCACCGAGGAGTTCGTGGTGTTGGTGCCGATGACAGATACAAAGACAGCAGCTGATATTTTTACCGCACTCGTCGGCGCGCTGGACAGGGTCGGAGTGGACTGGTCCCGCGCTGTCAGCCTGGCTACAGATGGTGCGCCCTCAATGATCGGGAAAAAAGCAGGCGTTGTGACAAAGTTCAGAGAGAAAGTGCAATCTGCAAATGGAGGACGTGATTTTTGGACTTTTCACTGTATTTTGCACCAGGAGGCTTTGTGTTGCAAGTCATTAAAGATGGATAACGTCATGAAGGTGGTCATCCAAACTGTTAATTTCATCCGATCCAGAAGCCTAAATCACCGTCAGTTTGACAGCCTTCTCAGAGAGAAAGACCACATCTATGGCCTGCCATACCACACTGAGGTAAGATGGTTAAGCCGAGGTGCTGTGCTGAGGCGTTTCTTTGATTTACGAGAAGAAATTGAACAGTTCATGGAAGAAAAGGGCAAACCAGTGTTAGAATTTCATTCCGCAGAATGGATGCAGGACCTTGCATTTATGGTGGATGTTACAGAGCACCTGAATAACTTGAACAAACAGCTGCAAGGGTGCAACAAAGTTGTCACGCAGTATTATGACAGCATACGTTCTTTCAAGTTGAAGCTGTCATTGTGGGAGACGCAACTTGCCGGTGGGGATGCAGCTCACTTCCCCTGTCTGAAAAATGTGTGCGCGACCCAACATGTGGCAGACATGAAGCGGTTCAAAGATAAAATAACGGGACTGTTACGGGAGTTTGAGCAACGCTTTCAGATTTATGTTTATATGTTTTTATGTTGATGTGCTATTGTTTTTAATTGTTTTTATTTTATTTGTATATTTAACCTATTCTTGACTCTGTGGTTCTTGCACTTGTTTGGGGAACAGGATTTCATTATTTTTATCTACATTTCTGCTTGAGAAATGACACCCTGATATAGTTCTGTGATCTGTGAAACAGTTATGTTAATCACTGAGGCATTGTGTGTTTGTGTGTTCTTTTTCTTTAGGATTTTCAAATAAACTTGACGTGTTTTATGATTAATAGTGATGTTGTGCTTGTACTATTTTGGACACACTGTCCTCAGGCTCCAGCTTTATGTTATATGTTGATCGTATTAAAACAAAGAAAACAATCTGAAGTTGTTGTTTTTAAGTTATATATACCATGATTTTTCCGGTCCGGCCCACTTGGGAATAGATTTTCCTCCATGTGGCCCCTGAGCTAAAATGAGTTTGACACCCCTGCTTTACACGGATCAGTCGTCCTGGTCCCTTTGCAGAAAAACAGCCCCAAAGCATGATGTTTCCACCCCCATGCTTCACAGTAGGTATGGTGTTCTTTGGATGCAACTCAGCATTCTTTGTCCTCCAAACACGACGAGTTGAGTTTTTACCAAAAAGTTATATTTTGGTTTCATCTGACCATATGACATTCTCCCAATCCTCTTCTGGATCATCCAAATGCACTCTAGCAAACTTCAGACGGGCCTGGACATGTCCGGTTACTCCCGAGTGGCGCAGTGGTCTAAGGCACTGCATCGCAGTGCTAGCTGTGCCACTAGAGATCCTGGTTCGTATCCAGGCTCTGTCGTAGCCGGCCGTGACCGGGAGACCCATGGGGCGGCGCACAATTGGCCCAGCGTCGTCCAGGGTAGGGGAGGGAATGGCCGGCAGGGGATGTAGCTCAGTTGGTAGAGCATGGTGTTTGCAACGCCAGGGTTGTGGGTTCGATAAAATAATGTATGCACTAACTGTAAGTCGCTCTGGATAAGAGCGTCTGCTAAATGACTAAAATGTAAATGTACTGGCTTAAGCAGGGGGACACGTCTGTCACTGCAGGATTTGAGTCCCTGGCGGCGTAGTGTGTTACTGATGGTAGGCTTTGTTACTTTGGTCCCAGCTCTCTGCAGGTCATTCACTAGGTCCCCCCGTGTGGTTTTGGGATTTTTGCTCACCATTCTTGTGATCATTTTGACCCCACGGGGTGAGATCTTGCGTGGAGCCCCAGATCGAGGGACATTATCAGTGGTCTTGTATGTCTTCCATTTCCTAATAATTGCTCCCATAGTTGATTTCTTCAAACCAAGCTGCTTACCTATTGCAGATTCAGTCTTCCCAGCCTGGTGCAGGTCTACAATTTTGTTTCTGGTGTCCTTTGACAGCTCTTTGGTCTTGGCCATAGTGGAGTTTGGAGTGTGACTGTTTGAGGTTGTGGACAGGTGTCTTATATACTGATAACATGTTCAAACAGGTGCCATTAATACAGGTAACGAGTGGAGGACAGAGGAGCCTCTTAAAGAAGAAGTTACAGGTCTGTGAGAGCCAGAAATCTTGCTTGTTTGTAGGTGACCAAATACTTATTTTCCACCATAATTTGCAAATAAATTCATTAAAAATCCTACAATGTGATTTTCTGGATATTTTTTTCTCATTTTGTCTGTCATAGTTGACGTGTATCTATGATGAAAATTACAGGCCTCTCTCATCTTTTTAAGTGGGAGAACTTGCACAATTGGTGGCTGACTAAATACTTTTTTTCCCCACTGTACATACAGAGTAGTACAACTCCACTGTAACATAATTGTATTGTAACTATTCAGACGTCACGCAGATTATTGCCCCTGAAAACAACACGGAGAACGTCTCTATTGTTTTGTCTGTTAGTCATCTTTTGGTCTCACAACAATAGCTCTGGTCTCACCTGCCTCCTGGAGCCATGTAAAGAAACCATGTATTATAACTGGACAAGACAGGAGGTTAAAGCCACATCAAAGCTGTTTGTCCCTCCCAGGCACCCATCCGTCTGTCTGTGTGAGTAATACTACAGCTGAAGGGCCTCTGTGATTGCTGGACCGCGACCCTGCCATTATTCACAAAGAGACCCGCCCTGTGACTAGCCGGTGACATCACGCCCGTACCGTAGGGGACAGTGGGGTAAGATGAGCCATTCTAACAAAGATATCTACATATGTATATTTCAGGGTGTTGTGTATCCCTGGAAATAATCAGAATTCATGTAAACATTACACTTTTTGAAAACTTAAGCTTGTCCACAAAAAAGTGGTCTCTTGGCACAACTTAACCCGGTTATGGGGTAAACTGAGCGTAGGGACAGGGCAAGTTAAGACACCTTGGGGGTAAGTGGGTGATGGTGTCCTGTGACAGTGGGTGACGGTGTCCTGTGACAGTGGGTGACGGTGTCCTGTGACAGTGGGTGACGGTGTCCTGTGACGGTGGGTGATGGTGTCCTGTGACGGTGGGTGACGGTGTCCTGTGACGGTGGGTGACGGTGTCCTGTGACGGTGGGTGACGGTGTCCTGTGACAGTGGGTGATGGTGTCCTGTGACAGTGGGTGATGATGTCCTGTGACAGTGGGTGACGGTGTCCTGTGACAGTGGGTGACGGTGTCCTGTGACAGTGGGTGACGGTGTCCTGTGACAGTGGGTGATGGTGTCCTGTGACAGTGGGTGACGGTGTCCTGTGACAGTGGGTGACGGTGTCCTGTGACAGTGGGTGATGGTGTCCTGTGACAGTGGGTGACAGTGTCCTGTGACAGTGGGTGATGGTGTCCTGTGGATGATGGTGTCCTGTGACAGTGGGTGACGGTGTCCTGTGACAGTGGGTGATGGTGTCCTGTGACAGTGGGTGATGATGTCCTGTGACAGTGGGTGATGGTGTCCTGTGACAGTGGGTGACGGTGTCCTGTGACAGTGGGTGACGGTGTTCTGTGACGGTGGGTGATGGTGTCCTGTGACAGTGGGTGATGATGTCCTGTGACAGTGGGTGATGGTGTCCTGTGACAGTGGGTGACGGTGTCCTGTGACAGTGGGTGACGGTGTCCTGTGACAGTGGGTGACGGTGTCCTGTGACAGTGGGTGACGGTGTCCTGTGACAGTGGGTGATGGTGTCCTGTGACAGTGGGTGACGGTGTCCTGTGACAGTGGGTGACGGTGTCCTGTGACAGTGGGTGACGGTGTCCTGTGACAGTGGGTGATGGTGTCCTGTGACAGTGGGTGACGGTGTCCTGTGACAGTGGGTGATGGTGTCCTGTGACAGTGGGTGACGGTGTCCTGTGACAGTGGGTGATGATGTCCTGTGACAGTGGGTGACGGTGTCCTGTGACAGTGGGTGATGGTGTCCTGTGACAGTGGGTGACGGTGTCCTGTGACAGTGGGTGATGGTGTCCTGTTAGGTTAAAGTTTAATTCATGGAATGGGGGTGGTCTATATTGTATATCATAAATGAATGCCTACATTCAGATATAGATCTCTCTGTTCAATTTAACTTACTCTTCCATTTCTCTGCCAGTTGTCTGGGACAGGGATGTTGTTTTTCGATGTGCCAATTTGTAGACAAGTTCTCTACATTTGAGGCTACTAAGCCCATGAAACTTGTCAGTGAGATTCTAGATATGTTTAGCAAGCTCAGACTCCATGTCATCAGATATGACCTTGTGTGCCTCTGCTACTCTCTCATAGACTCTCTTTCGGTACATGTTCGTTTTTCTTCTTTTTTTTGTCAGTGTACCTGTTCAGGTGTCACTCAGTTTATTTCTTATTCTCTTGCTGCTGCTCCAATGGACTTCTACCCTTCTCTCACTTCCTTGGCTGCTCTCTCCAGAACCTCAAGGTGGGCTAGACCCCTGCTTGTGTTATGTTTGTGTACACACAGACATGATGATGTCATGTGGTCCTCTGTAGCTCAGCTGGTAGAGCACGGCGCTTGTAACGCCAAGGTAGTGGGTTTGATCCCCGGGACCACCCATACACAAAACAATGTATGCACGCATGACTGTAAGTCGCTTTGGATAAAAGCGTCTGCTAAGTGGCGTATTATTATTATATTATATGTCTGCTCTGCAACAATACAGATTCACTATCTTGAGTTCATATGCATGACACATTGCATACAACTGACTAAATGTAATCATCATTTGTATGGGGTATCCATTGGCTCAACTTACCCCAAAGGCAAACATTTTGACTGTATTAGCCCCCAAAGCTACAAGGTCACTTACATGACCTCATATTGTAGCTTATAGAGACCCCCAACTAATGCATACGAGCGTCGTTAAACCTATAATACAAATTCATTTGACTTTTTTGAAAATCAGTCTCTTGGACTTAACTTGCTCGCCACATTTTTCCCATGTGGTTTCTTCCTTCACAGACTCCATGAAATGATGACCTCTTCCTAAATATTTAATCACATTATTAACTTTGTGTCCCCTAGAAACAAGGGGCTCAACTAACACTTCGTCTCAACTTACCCCACTCTCCCCTACTGTGCTGGCCTGGATATTTTGGTTTATCTGTAACCAGGCCAGACCAGTAGAGCTTGGTTTGGCTCAGTAGTGTGTGAGCGGAGGGTTTAGTCTGGTCTGAACCAGGCGAGCATGTGACACCAAACATCTTACATCCCCTCTTTACTCTGGTCACTAGTCACAGTAAGGTTAGCCCACTCAAGCTGCTGCTACTCTGGTTGTCACATATCCTGTATATAGTCCCCTTACCCCTAATACATATCTACCTCCATCACTCCAGTATCCCTGTCCCCTTCCCCCTAATACATATCTACCTCCATCACTCCAGTATCCCTGCACATTGTTAATATGGTATTGGAACTGACCCTATATATAGTCCCCTTCCCTCTAATACATATCTACCTCCATCACTCCAGTATCCCTGCACATTGTTAATATGGTATTGGAACTGACTTTTTAAATATTTCCTGTATATAGTTGCTTACTTACTTTATTGTGTATTTCAAATGTCCTATTCTTAGTTCTCGAGTGTTTATTTGTTACTCTAACTAACATGCCCTTTTGACTGTGGTTATTATTCACAATAAGAGTCTGTCTCTGGCACCATCATCTAACTAACATGCCCTTTTGACTCAGGTTATTATTCACAATAAGAGTCTGTCTCTGGCACCATCATCTAACTAACATGCCCTTTCTGACTGGTTTGTGTGTCAGCAACAAGTCATTGGTGAGAAGGGGGTATGGTGGCTGCTACAGACCCTTGGGCATCTGGTAGGCATCTGTAGACCAGTCACCACTCACCCTCATACTGGGTATTTATGTGTGTTCACCTCCTCACATATACCAAATGTTATCATGATTGAGGATCTCTCTCTCTCTCTCTCTCTCTCTCTCTCTCTCTCTCTCTCTCTCTCTCTCTCTCTCTCTCTCTCTCTCCTAACAATAAAAAAAACTAACAGTAAAAAATTACACTCACACAAGTTCCAAAAGAATAAGACATTTCAAATGTCATATTATGTATATATACAGTGTCGTACGATGTGCAATAGTTAAAGTACAAAGGGAAATAAATAAAACACATTTACAATGGTGTTTGTTCTTCACTGGTTGCCCTTTTCTTGTGGCAACAGGTCACAAATCTTGCTGCTGTGATTGCTCTCTGTTTCGCTCTTAATATCTCTCCATCTCTCTCTCTCCATACACAGTCTCTCTCTGCTCCTCTCTGAACATTAACTGTCTTATTGTAAACCCAGAGGTGAGGAGAGGGGAGCCTTGAATTCAGAGATTTCCAGACACACATTCTGGCAGAGAACTATAGCAGACCTCCTCTCTCCCTCCCTCTCCCTCTCCCCCTCTCTCCCTCTCCCTCTCCCCCCTCTCTCTCCCCTCTCTCCCTCTCTCCCTCCCTCTCCCCCTCCCTCCCACTCATATATCCAGCCCTACGCCTGGCTCTTAGCAGTATTAACAATGACTTAACTAGAGAACAGACTGGGACAACTCTTCCTGTCTGTCCTATGGTTCTCCAGACTTCCTGCTTGGCACAGCTAATTCCCTGCTGAAGCTCTGCTTTCCGCCCTCTAACCCCGTCCCCTGGTCTCTCCATCCGTCTTCTCCTGTATCCCAGCGCACTCTTTCTTAAATCTCTCTTTTCTCTCGCTCTCTCTCTTTCTGTAGCTCAGTCCAGGTCCAGCCCTCGGGTCAGAGAACACTGACACAATCTGTCTCTTTCTGCTCACAGCAGACTGCCATGTGCAAGAGAGAGAGAGGAGAGAGAGAGAGAGAGAGAGAGAGAGAGAGAGAGAGAGAGAGAGAGGAGAGAGAGAGAGAGAGAGAGAGAGAGAGAGAGAGAGAGAGAGAGAGAGAGAGAGAGAGAGAGAGAGAGAGAGAGAGAGAGAGAGAGAGAGAGGGAATTGCGCTGACGAAGATGGCGGCCTCGCTACTAGCTCTTAGGAAACTTTGCAGTATTTTGTTTTTTTATGTATTATTTTTTTACTTATTAGCTCAGAAAGTGTTTTGTATCATTACATACAGCCGGGAAAACTAATGGATATCAGAGCAGCGGAAAACTAATGGATTCAGAGCAGCAGTAACT
>NW_028160432.1:7500-10000 GCF_964263955.1 Coregonus lavaretus | reverse complement strand
AGATGGAGAGATGGAGGGATGGAGGGATGGAGAGATGGAGGGATGGAGGGATGGAGGGATGGAGAAATGGAGGGAGGGATGGAGAGATGGAAGGATGGAAGGATGGAGAGATGGAGGGATGGAGAGATGGAAGGATGGAGGGATGGAGAGATGGAGGGATGGAAGGATGGAGGGATGGAAGGATGACATGAGGAGTATAATAATAGGAAGGAGAGGTCAGAGAGACAAAGCATGCATCCCAAATGGCACCCTATACCCTATATAGTGCAATACTTTTGACCGGGGACCATACGGCTCTGGTCTAAAGTAGTGCAGTATATAGGACATAGGATACCATTCAGGACGCATTCTAGAAGACAGAGATGGAGCGAGAACAGTCAAAATAATCATGGACATCTTTTTGCAATTCTCAGATGTGCCCCAACTTTAGATGTTATTTTGACAAGGCAGAGAGGAGAGAAATGCAGACTCATATCTCCATAGAAAACACTATTGATCGTAGTTTTGAAATGGCACTCATGATTTTTACAGCTGTCATAGGCATCTCTCACTCAATCTTAAGTTCAGAAGAAATGTGTAGAAATGCAGGCAATTTTAGACTAGAACAATTTCCAACATCTATAACAGAGACCCTCAAAATAATGTGATGTTCAACTTACGTATATGGGAACTATCTGTGCTCTACCACTCAGAGAGATATTTGTCCCTATGACCTTTTATTCTACACCTTACCTTGAACTCTGCTGATGTTTAAAACGAGGTCAAGGTAATGTCACGAGGAGATCCTCTACAGCTTACCTTGAACTCTGCTGATGTTTTAAACAAGGTCAAGGTAACGTCACAATGAATGGAGACAAGTCAGATCTTATGAACAATCTGAGAACTATCTGTGATCTGTTAGTCATGTCTAGACTCGGATAAACCAGAACTATCTGTGATCTGTTACTCATGTCTAGACTCTGATAAACCAGAACTATCTGTGATATGTTACTCATGTCTAGACTCTGATACACCAGAACTATCTGTGATCTGCTAATCATGTCTAGACGCTGATAAACCAGAACTATCTGTGATATATCTCGGCAAGACGGAGCTGCTCTTCCTCCCGGGGAAGGACTGCCCACTCCATGATCTCGCCATCACGGTTGACAACTCCATTGTGTCCTCCTCCCAGAGTGCAAAGAACCTTGGCGTGACCCTGGACAACACCCTGTCATTCTCCGCAAACATCAAAGCGGTGACCCGATCCTGCAGGTTCATGCTCTACAACATTCGCAGAGTACGACCCTACCTTACACAGAAAGCGGCACAGGTCCTAATCCAGGCACTTGTCATCTCCCGTCTGGATTACTGCAACTCGCTGTTGGCTGGGCTCCCTGCCTGTGCCATTAAACCCCTACAACTTATCCAGAACGCTGCAGCCCGTCTGGTGTTCGACCTTCCCAAGTTCTCTCACGTCACCCCGCTCCTCCGCACACTCCACTGGCTTCCAGTTGAGGCTTGCATCTACTACAAGACCATGGTGCTTGCCTACGGAGCTGTGAGGGGAACGGCACCTCCTTACCTTCAGGCTCTGATCAGACCCTACACCCAAACGAGGGCACTACGTTCGTCCACCTCTGGCCTGCTAGCTCCCCTACCTCTACGGAAGCACAGTTCCCGCTCAGCCCAGTTAAAGCTATTCGCTGCTCTGGCACCCCAATGGTGGAACAAGCTCCCCCACGACGCCAGGACAGCGGAGTCACTGACCACCTTCCGGAGACACTTGAAACCCTACCTCTTTAAGGAATACCTGGAATAGTATAAAGTAATCCTTCTTCCCCCACCCCCCATAAAAAAAATAAAAGAAAGAAAAATAAGTGGTTGTCCCACTGGCTGTCATAAGTTGAATGCACCAATTTGTAAGTCGCTCTGGATAAGAGCATCTGCTAAATGATGTATATGTAAATGTAAATATATTACTCATGTCTAGACTCTGATACACCAGAACTATCTGTGATCTGTTACTCATGTCTAGACTATAATACACCAGAACTATCTGTGATCTGTTACTCATGTCTAGACTATAATACACCAGAACTATCTGTGATCTGTTACTCGTGTCTAGACTATAATACACCAGAACTATCTGTGATCTGTTACTCATGTCTAGACTATAATACACCATAACTATCTGTGATCTGTTACTCATGTCTAGACTATAATACACCAGAACTATCTGTGATCTGTTACTCATGTCTAGACTATAATACACCAGAACTATCTGTGATCTGTTACTTATGTCTAGACTCTGATACACCAGAACTATCTATGATCTGTTACTCATGTCTAGTCAGTGATACAACATCTCACCTGTCAGCAGGTCCACCTGGCCTGATAGTCGTTATGACAACGGGGCGGGATTTGTTCCTGTCCTCGTGGGCTCCTCCTAAACAAACCAACAATCAGTTATCACACAAACAGGTTGGTATGGTAACCAAGGATAACAGGTTGGTATGGT
>NW_028160432.1:0-5000 GCF_964263955.1 Coregonus lavaretus | reverse complement strand
AGAGAGGAGAGCGAGACAGTGAGGAGAGAGGAGAGAGAGACAGTGAGGAGAGAGGAGAGAGAGACAGTGAGGAGAGAGGAGAGAGAGACAGTGAGGAGAGAGGAGAGAGAGACAGTGAGGAGAGAGAGACAGTGAGGAGAGAGGAGAGAGAGAGTGAGGAGAGAGGAGAGAGAGAGAGTGAGGAGAGAGGAGAGAGAGACAGTGAGGAGAGAGGAGAGAGAGTGAAGATAGAGAGACAGTGAGGAGAGAGGAGAGAGAGAGTGAGGAGAGAGGAGAGAGAGAGAGTGAGGAGAGAAGGAGAGAGAGACAGTGAGGAGAGAGGAGAGAGAGTGAAGATAGAGAGAGTGAGGAGACAGGAGCGAGAGAGTGAGGAGAGAGGAGAGAGAGAGAGTGAAGATAGAGAGACAGTGAGGAGAGATGAGAGAGAGTGAGGAGGAGAGAGACAATGAGGAGAGAGGAGAGAGAGAGTGAGGAGAGAGGAAAGAGAGACAATGAGGAGAGAGGAGAGAGAGAGTGAGGAGAGAGGAGAGAGGGAGAGTGAGGGGAGAGAGAGAGTGAGGAGAGAGAGACAGTGAGGAGAGAGGAGAGAGAGTGAGGAGAGAGAGGAGAGAGAGACAGTGAGGAGATAGGAGAAGAGACAGTGAGGAGAGAGGAGAGAGAGAGAGTGAGGAGAGAGAGACAGTGAGGAGAGAGGACAGAGACAGTGAGTAGAGAGAGACATTAACTATTTGCACATTGTTACAACACTGTATATATACATAATATGACATTTGAAATGTCTTTATTCTTTTGAAACTTCTGAGTGTAATGTTTACTGTTAATATTTATTGTTTATTTTCACTTTGTTTACTATCTACTTCACTTGCTTTGGCAATGTTAACACACGTTTCCCCATGCCAATAAAGCCCTTAAATTGAAATTGAAATTGACATTGAGGAGAGAGAGACAGTGAGGAGAGAGGAGAGAGAGAGGGTGAGGAGAGAGGAGAGAGAGAGTGAGGAGAGAGAGAGTGAGGAGAGAGAGACAATGAGGAGAGAGGAGAGAGAGAGTGAGGAGAGAGAGACAGTGAGGAGAGAGGAGAGAGAGAGTGAGGAGAGGAGGAGAGAGTGAGGAGAGAGAGAGAGTGAAGAGAGATGAGAGAGAGAGACAGTGAGGAGAGAGAGACAGTGAGAAGAGAGAGACAGTGAGGAGAGAGGACAGAGACAGTGAGGAGAGAGGAGACATTGAGGAGAGAGAGACAGAGAGGATTACAGCCTCTCTCTCTCTCTCTCTCTCTCTCTGGTAGAATAGATTACTGACTCTCTCTCTCTGGTAGAATAGATTACTGCCTCTCTCTCTCTCTCTCTCTCTGGTAGAATAGATTACTGCCTCTCTCTCTCTCTGGTAGAATTAATTACTGACTCTCTCTCTCTCTCTCTGGTAGAATAGATTACGTAGAATAGATTACTGCCTCTCTCTCTCTCTCTCTCTGGTAGAATTAATTACTGACTCTCTCAATTCAATTCAATTCAATTTGAATTTAAGGGCTTTATTGGCATGGGAAACGTATGTTAACATTGCCAAAGCAAGTGAAGTAGATATTAAACAAAAGTGAAATAAACAATATATATATTAACAGTAAACATTACACTCAGAAGTTCCAAAAGAATAAAGACATTTCAAATGTCATATTATGTCTATATACAGTGTTGTATGATGTGCAAATAGTTAAAGTACAAATGGGAAAATAAATAAACAATGGTGTTGTTCTTCACTGGTTGCCCTTTTCTTGTGGCAAGAGGTCACAAATCTTGCTGCTGTGATGGCACACTGTGGTATTTCACCCAATAGATAAGGGTTTATAAAAATTGGGTTTGTTTTTCGAATTCGTTGTGAATCTCTGTAATCTGAGGGAAATATGTGTCTCTAATATGGTCATACATTTGGCAGGAGGTTAGGAAGTACAGCTCAGTTTCCACCTCATTTTGTGGGCAGTGTGCACATAGCCTTTCTTCTCTTGAGAGCCAGGTCTGCCTATGGCGGCCTTTCTCAATAGCCAAGGCTATGCTCACTGAGTCTGTACACAGTCAAAGCTTTCCTTAAGTTTGGGTCAGTCACAGTGGTCAGGTATTCTGCCACTGTGTACTCTCTGTTTAGAGCCAAATAGCGTTCTTGTTTAATCTGTTTTTTTGTTAATTCTTTCCAATGTGTCAAGTAATTATGTTTGTTTTTTCTCTTGATTTGGTTGGGTCTAATTGTGTTGCTGTCCTGGGGCTCTGTGGGGTCTGTTTGTGTTTGTGAACGGAGCCCCAGGACCAGCTTACTTAGGGGACTCTTCTCCAGGTTCATCTCTCTGTAGGTGATGGCTTTGTTATGGAAGGTTTGGGAATCGCTTCCTTTTAAGTGGTTGTAGAATTTAACGGCTCTTTTCTGGATTTTGATAATTAGCAGAATAGATTACTGCCTCTCTCTCTCTCTCTCTGGTAGAATAGATTACTGCCTCTCTCTCTCTCTCTGGTAGAATAGATTACTGCCTCTCTCTCTCTCTCTCTCTCTCTCTCTGGTAGAATAGATTACTGCCTCTCTCTCTCTCTCTCTGGTAGAATAGATTACTGCCTCTCTCTCTCTCTCTCTCTCTCTCTCTCTCTCTCTCTCTCTCTCTCTCTCTCTCTCTCTCTGGTAGAATAGATTACTGCCTCTCTCTCTTCTCTGGTAGAATATATACTGCCTCTCTCTCTCTCTCTCTGGTGTAGAATAGATTACTGCCTCTCTCTCTCTGGTAGAATAGATTACTGCCTCTCTCTCTCTCTCTCTGGTAGAATAGATTACTGCCTCTCTCTCTCTCTCTGGTAGAATAGATTACTGCCTCTCTCTCTCTCTCTCTGGTAGAATAGATTACTGCCTCTCTCTCTCTGGTATAATAGATTACTGCCTCTCTCTCTCTCTCTGGTAGAATAGATTACTGCCTCTCTCTCTCTCTCTCTGGTAGAATAGATTACTGACTCTCTCTCTCTGGTAGAATAGATTACTGCCTCTCTCTCTCTCTGGTAGAATAGATTACTGCCTCTCTCTCTCTCTCTGGTAGAATAGATTACTTCCTCTCTCTCAATTTCAATTTCAATTTAAGGGGCTTTATTGGCATGGGAAACATGCGTTAACATTGCTAAAGCAAGTAAAATAGATAATAAATACAAATGAAATAAACAATAAAAAATGTATCAGTAAACATTACACCAACAAAAGTTCCAAAAGAATAAATGTCATATTATGTGCAAATAGTTCAAGTACAAAAGGGAAAATAAAAAAACATAAATATGGGTTGTATTTACAATGGTGTTTGTTCTTCACTGGTTGCCCTTTTCTTGTGGCAACAGGTCACAAATCTTGCTGCTGTGATGGCACACTGTGGTATTTCACCCAATAGATACAGGAGTTTATCAAAATTGGGTTTGTTTTCTAATTCTTTGTGGGTCTGTGTAATCTGAGGGAAATATGTGTCTCTAATATGGTCATACATTTGGGAAGTGCAGCTCAGTTTCCACCTCATTTTGGGGGCAGTGTGCACATAGCCTGTCTTCTCTTGAGAGCCATGTCTGCCTACGGCGGCCTTTCTCAATAGCAAGGCTATGCTCTTGCTATTGAGTCTTTACATAGTCAATGCATTCCTTAAGTTTGGGTCAGTCACAGTGGTCAGGTATTCTGCCACTGTGTACTCCCTGTTTAGGGCCAAATAGCATTCTAGTTTGCTCTGTTTTTTTGTTAATTCTTTCCAATGTGTGAAGTAATTATATTTTTGTTTTCTCATGATTTGGTTGGGTCTAATTGTGTTGCTGTCCTGGGGCTCTGTGGGGTCTGTTTGTGTTTGTGAGCAGAATTCTGCATGCAGAGTCTCAATTTGGTGATTGTCCCATTTTGTGAATTCTTTGTTGGTGAGCGGACCCCAGACCTCACAACCATAAAGGGCAATGGGTTGTATAACTGATTCAAGTATTTTTTGCCAGATCCTAATTGTTTTGTCGAATGTTATGTTCCTTTTGATGGCATAGAAGGCCCTTCTTGCCTTGTCTCTCAGATTGTTCACAGCTTTGTGGAAGTTACCTGTGGCGTTAATGTTTATGCCGAGGTATGTATCGTTTTTTGTGTGCTCTAAAGCAACGGTGTCTAGATGGAATTTGTTTTCGTGGTCCTGGCAACTGGACCTTTCTTGGAACACCATTATTTTTGTCTTACTGAGATCTCTCTCTCTCTCTCTCATTCATTTTTTCATTCATTTACTCAATCCTCTCTCTCTCCCTCTTCATACCCAGTCCCTCCCCCCTGTACAACTCACAGCTACATTTATTAATATAGTCATTCACTACCCTTCTCTCTGATGTACACAGACACAGGGTGGTGAGGCAGCTGTGTAGCTGTGGGTGTGGCACGGTGGAAGTCTGCATGTGTGAGTTTTTGTGTCCGTGCGCTCTGCGTGATGTGTGCTGTACGTGTGTGTTACCTAGCAGCGATGCCTGCCTGGCGCAGGTTGGACACCCGGGGCTTTCCATCCTTGTCGACGCCCCCGGAGACAGTGAGACCGAGAGTGGTTCCCTCTTTCTTCATCAACTCCACAACACTGGATCCCTTAAACTCATCTGCAGAGGGAGGAGAGGGAGGAGAGGGAGGGAGGGAGGGAGGGAGGGAGGGAGGGAGGAGAGGAGGGAGGGAGGGAGGGAGGGAGGGAGGGAGGGAGGGAGGGAGGAGGAAGAGAGACAGGAGATGAGAGAGGTGCGGAGACAGAACAGGCCCCCACATGACGCAGAACACAACATCCTTCCTTCCGTCCTCTCCTCATCCGCTGGAAAGGAAAATACTTCCATCAAACTATTCTTATCACCTTATCAGGAAGGAAGCAGCGGCAAGATGAGAGGTTGAGTGGTTTCTCTCTCTCCCTCCCTCTCTCTCCATCTCTCGCACCCTCTTTCTCTCTCTCTCTCTCTCTCTCTCTCTCTCCACCCTCTCCCTCGCTCTCTGTGTTCATCTCT
>NW_028160433.1:0-1000 GCF_964263955.1 Coregonus lavaretus | reverse complement strand
CCCTAATATCCAAAACACAGTGACCCTAATATCCAAAACACAGTGACCCTAATATCCAAAACACAGTGACCCTAATATCCAAAACAAAGAGTGACCCAAACATCCAAAACGCAGTGACCCTAACATCAAAAACAAAGAGTGACCCTAATATTCAAAACACAGTGACCCTAATATTCAAAACACAGTGACCCTAATATCCACAACGCATAGTGACCTTAATATCCAAAAACCTTGAGATGCTTCTTACGGAGCCACTCCTTAGTTGCCCTGGCTGTGTGTTTCGGGTCATTGTCATGCTGGAAGACCCAGCCACGACCCATCTTCAATGCTCTTACTGAGGGAAGGAGGTTGTTGGCCAAGATCTCGCGATACATGGTCCCATCCATCCTCCCCTCAATACGGTGCAGTCGTCCTGTCCCCTTTGCAGAAAAGCATCCCCAAAGAATGATGTTTTCAACTCCATGCTTCACGGTTGGGATGGTGTTCTTTGGGTTGTACTCAGAGCTTCAAGTTCCTTGGTGTCCACATCACCAACGAACTATCATGGTCCAAACACACCAAGACAGTCGTGAAGAGGGCACGACAAAGCCTATTCCCCCTCAGGAGACTGAAAATATTCGGCATGGGTCCTCAGATCCTCAAAAGATTCTACAGCTGCACCATCGAGAGCATCCTGACTGGTTGCATCACCGCCTGGTATGGCAACTGCTTGGCCTCCGACCGCAAGGCACTACAGAGGGTAGTGCGTACGGCCCAGTACATCACTGGGGCCAAGCTTCCTGCCATCCAGGACCTCTATACCAGGCGGTGTCAGAGGAAGGCCCTCAAAATTGTCAAAGACTCCAGCCACCCTAGTCATAGACTGTTCTCTCTGCTACCGCACGGCAAGCGGTACCGGAGTGCCAAGTCTAGGTCCAAAAGGCTTCTCAACAGCTTCTACCCCCAAGCCATAAGACTCCTGAACAGCTAATCATGGCTACCCGGACTATTTGCACTGCCC
>NW_028160434.1:17500-31000 GCF_964263955.1 Coregonus lavaretus | reverse complement strand
TTCCTTTGTCCTCCCAAACAACGACGAGTTGAGTTTTTACCAAAACGTTTCATCTGACCATATGACATTCTCCCAATCCTCTTCTGGATCATCCAAATGCACTCTACGCAAACTTCAGACGGGCCTGGACATGTACTGGCTTAAGCAGGGGGACACGTCTGGCACTGCAGGATTTGAGTCCCTGGCGGCGTAGTGTGTTACTGATGGTAGGCTTTGTTACTTTGGTCCCAGCTCTCTGCAGGTCATTCACTAGGGTCCCCCTGTGTGGTTCTGGGATTTTTTGCTCACCGTTCTTGTGATCATTTTGACCCCCACGGGGTGAGATCTTGCGTGGAGCCCCAGATCAAGGGAGATTATCAGTGGTCTTGTATGTCTTCCATTTCCTATAATTGCTCCCACAGTTGATTTCTTCAAACCAAGCTGCTTACCTATTGCAGATTCAGTCTTCCCAGCCTGGTGCAGGTCTACAATTTTGTTTCTGGTGTCCTTTGACAGCTCTTTGGTCTTGGCCATAGTGGAGTTTGGAGAGTGTGACTGTTTGAGGTTGTGGAACAGGTGTCTTTTATACTGATAACAAGTCAAACAGGTGCCATTAATACAGGTAACCGAGTGGAGGACAGAGGAGCCTCTTAAAGAAGAAGTTACAGGTTCTGTGAGAGCTAGAAATCTTGCTTGTTTGTAGGTGACCAAATACTTATTTTCCACCATAATTTGCAAATAAATTCATAAAAAATCCTACAATGTGATTTTTGGAGAAAAAAAAATCTCAATTTGTCTGTCATAGTTGACGTGTACCTATGATGCAAATTACAGGCCTCTCTCATCTTTTTAAGTGGGAGAACTTGGACAGTTGGTGGCTGACTAAATACTTTTTCCCACTGTAAGTGACTGGTGTCATTCATTCAGTAATTGGTCTCAGTGTGAGCTCCAGGTTGGGCTGCCAGAACGGGGAACTGTAGGAAACCTGCCTGATGACTCATAGAGGCTACCATTAGCACACACACACACACTCTCTCTCTCTCTCTCTCTCTCTCTCTCCTCTCTCTCTCTCTCTCTCTCTCTCTCTCTCTCATCCTCTCTCTCTCTCGTCTCTCTCTCTCTCTCTCTCTGCTCTCTCTCTCTCTCCTCCTCTCTCTCTCTCTCTCTCTCTCTGTCTCGTCCTCTGTCTCTGTCTCTGTCTCTCGTCTCTGTCTCTGTCTCTGTCTCTCTGTCTCTGTCTCTGTCTCTCCTCCTCTCTCTCTCTCTCTCTCTCTCTGTCTCTCTGTCTCTCTGTCTCTCTCTGTCTCTCTCTGCTCCTCTGTCTCTGTCTCTCTCTCTCTCTCTCTCTCTCTCTCTCTCTCTCTCTCTCTCTCTCTCTCTGCTCTCTCTCTCTCCTCTCTCTCTCTCTCTCTCTCTCTCTCTCTCTCTCTCTCTCTCTCTCTCTCTCTCTCTCTCTCCCCCTCTCTCCTAATGAGTTAGTCCCTGTGGGTTCTTTCCAGCTAGATCAGACAGAGCCGCCAGGGTGTCTAAGGGCCCCCTGTTAGACCCAGACCCTCAGCGGTCATTAGAACAGGTCAGCTGGAATGTTACAAATGACTTTTAAATGCCAGGAGTCAACGTTATTCTCTATGTGTGGCCTGGCCTTTTCTCTTCAGGTACTTTAAACACATTTCTGTCTTTGTCTCATGAGGGTATGAGACGTGGTTGTAGGTTCATATTCCAGACTGTCTTTGTCTCATGAGGGTATGAGACGTGGTTGTAGGTTCATATTCCAGACTGTTTTGTCTCATAAGAGTATGAGACATGGTTGTAGATTCATATTTCAGCATTAGCTTGCATATGCAACACTTACTCCACAGTTAAAAGGTTTCAACTTACAAGGCCATCCCAAAATAAGGGTTTTGACATAGGCTCTGAATCTAAACAACACTTCCTGCCCCGTGATTGAATGATTGATTGACTGACTGATCCCTGTCTGTCTGTTTCAGGGAAACAACTTCCGTCGTGAATACATAGCCACCCAAGGCCCCTCTCCCCGGAACCAAGGATGACTTCTGGAGGATGGTGTGGGAGCACAACGTATACAACATCGTCATGGTGACGCAGTGTGTCGAGAAGGGACGGGTGAGTTGGAGGGGGGGGACATGACGGATGTGTTTCCATGGGACTCAGATAAGTTAATTGTTCCTAAAGAACCCTGATAATGCTCAGGAATCTAAATCATCCATTACTTGACATATGGCTTGACTGGATTAGACATAAAAAGGCTGATATCATTGGACTGTACTTTGAGTGGGACATTTTGGTGATGGATGGATGGATGGATGGATGGATGATGAACGAAAAAACAAACAAACAAATGAATAAATGAATGAACCATTCATTAAATAACTAAATCCCTTAATCAACCAGTCAATCAGTCAGTCAATCAATCAACCAATCAAGAGATCTATGGTCTAACCGTGGTCATTGGTGTCCCCCTCCAGGTGAAGTGTGACCACTACTGGCCGGCTGACCGCGAGCCTCTGTACTATGGAGACCTGGTGGTTCAAATGCTGTCTGAGTCTGTCCTGGCTGAATGGACAATCAGGGAGTTCAAGATCAGCTCTGTGAGTCTTCTCTGTTGCTGTCACTCTGTTGAAAGCTGTAGCCCAACTGAAGAGCTTTCAGTTCACTAGGGGTACCTGTTTTTTATATAAAGCATCAGTACGAAGGCGGACGAAACTGTTAAATCCTCTAATCGGTTAAATCTACAAGGTACATTCTAGACCTGGTGTGAAGGTCCTACTTTATAAGAGGGAGATACCCTGCATTTCCTGTCCTGATATCCCTCATCCTGTGTCTCTTCAGGAGGGTCGTCCCAGCTTCCCTCGGGTGGTGAGACACTTCCACTACACGGTGTGGCCAGACCACGGGGTCCCCGAAACCACCCAGTCCCTCATCGAGTTCGTACGGACCGTCAGGGACTACATCGACAGAGCCCCCAGCACTGGAGCCACCGTTGTTCACTGCAGGTATGTGTAAGGGCCACATCGGTGTGTGTGTGTGTGTGTGTGTGTGTGTGTGTGTGTGTGTGTGTGTGTGTGTGTGTGTGTGTGTGTGTGTGTGTGTGTGTGTGTGTGTGTGTGTGTGTGTGTGTGGTGTGTGTGTGTGTGTGTGTGTGTGTGTGTGTGTGTTGTGTCAGGATGGTAGCTGTGTAGGCACACCAATTAAATGAAATACCAATATGAAATTATTTTAATATGATTTACCGCAAGTGTATTTACATGGCATGTATGGCCAATGGTAAATGTATGTAAATTACATGAATCACTCTTCTCTCTCTCTTTCTCTCTCTCTCTCTCTCTCTCTCTCTCTCTCTCTCTCTCTCTCCTCTCTCTCTCTCTCTCTCTCTCTCTCTCTCTCTCTCTCTCTCTCTCTCCTCTCCTCTTTCTGTCTCTCTCTCTCTCTTGCTCTTTCTCTCTCGCTCTCTCTCTCTCTCGCTCTGTGTCTCTTTCTCTCTCTCTCTCTCTCTCTCTCTCTCTCTCCTCTCTCTCTCTCTCTCTCTCTCTCTCTCTCTCTTCTCTCTCTCTCTCTCTCTCCTCTCTCTCTCGCTTTCTCTCCCTCCCACCTCCTCAGTGCTGGAGTGGGTCGTACCGGCACGTTCATCGTTCTGGACCGGGTCCTTCAACAGCTGGACAGCATAGGAACAGTGGACGTCTACGGCTGTGTGTTCGACATCAGACTGCACCGCTCTCACATGGTGCAAACAGAGGTAACGATAGCACCGTATAAAAGTGGCAATTCATTCAACAAAACTGTTTCCAAGGGATGGTCAATTTCGATGAGTATAATGAACATCAATGTTAGCCAGTGATGCCCAGTGATAATACATAGCCAGTGATGCCCAGTGATAATACATAGCCAGTGATGCCCAGTGATAATACATAGCCAGTGATGCCCAGTGATAATAAATAGCCAGTGATGCCCAGTGTGATGCCCAGTGATAATAAATAGCCAGTGATGCCCAGTGATAATAAATAGCCAGTGATGCCCAGTGATAATACATAGCCAGTGATGCCCAGTGATAATAAATAGCCAGTGATGCCCAGTGATAATAAATAGCCAGTGATGCCCAGTGATAATAAATAGCCAGTGATGCCCAGTGATAATACATAGCCAGTGATGCCCAGTGATAATAAATAGCCAGTGATGCCCAGTGATAATACATAGCCAGTGATTCCCAGTGATAATAAATAGCCAGTGATTCCCTGTGATAATAAATAGCCAGTGATGCCCAGTGATAATAAATAGCCAGTGATGCCCAGTGATAATACATAGCCAGTGATGCCCAGTGATAATAAATAGCCAGTGATGCCCAGTGATAATAAATAGCCAGTGATGACCAGTGATAATACATAGCCAGTGATGCCCAGTGATAATAAATAGCCAGTGATGCCCAGTGATAATAAATGGGGATTTTCTGAAAGTCTTGTATCAGAGTAGCAGGTTTCTTCAGCAGCAGCAGAATCAAAGGGAAGGCTTCAGAAATTTGACAATACAGGCTTCATGCTTTTGATCTCCTTTGCAGTGGTAATGATAGCACAATGTTTGTGCCTGAGACATGAAGACTTGCATTAGCTCCCCAAGCATAATGCCTAGGCTTTAGCTCAGTGGGATAACATAGTCTGTTGTCAAAATGGCAACGGCACAAAAAAAATGTTTCAAAAGGTTCTTATTGAGTAGTAAAGATTATGCATTATTGATGATATTGATGTGAATGCTGTTCTCCCCACAGCAGATGAACAATAGTATTGATGATATTGGTGTGAATGCTGTTCTCCCCACAGCAGATTAACAGTAGTATTGATGATATTGGTGGGAATGCTGTTCTCCCCACAGCAGATTAACAGTAGTATTGATGATATTGATGTGAATGCTGTTCTCCCCACAGCAGATTAACAGTAGTATTGATGATATTGATGTGAATGCTGTTCTCCCCACAGCAGATGAACAGTAGTATTGATGATATTGGTGGGAATGCTGTTCTCCCCACAGCAGATTAACAGTAGTATTGAGGATATTGGTGTGAATGCGTCTGTCCTCCCCACAGCAGATTAACAGTAGTATTGATGATATTGGTGTGAATGCTTCTGTCCTCCCCACAGCAGATGAACAGTAGTATTGATGATATTGGTGTGAATGCTTCTGTCCTCCCCACAGCAGATTAACAGTAGTATTGATGATATTGGTGTGAATGCTTCTGTCCTCCCCACAGCAGATTAACAGTAGTATTGATGATATTGGTGTGAATGCTTCTGTCCTCCCCACAGCAGATTAACAGTAGTATTGATGATATTGGTGTGAATGCGTCTGTCCTCCCCACAGCAGATGAACAGTAGTATTGATGATATTGGTGTGAATGCTGTTCTCCCCACAGCAGATGAACAGTAGTATTGATGATATTGGTGTGAATGCTTCTGTCCTCCCCACAGTACCAGTACTCCTTCCTCCACCAGTGTGTTCGAGACGTCCTGAGAGCCAGGAAGCTCCGTAGTGAGCATGAGAACCCTCTCTACCCCATCTATGAGAACTTCAACCCAGACTACTATCGTGGTAAGATTATACCACCATACCAAGACTATATATCCAGACTACTACCATGGTAAGACTATACCAAGACTATATATCCAGACTACTACCATGGTAAGACTATACCAAGACTATATATCCAGACTACTACCATGGTAAGACTATACCAAGACTATATATCCAGACTACTACCATGGTAAGACTATACCAAGACTATATATCCAGACTACTACCATGGTAAGACTATACCAAGACTATATATCCAGACTACTACCATGGTAAGACTATACCAATACTATATATCCAGACTACTACCATGGTAAGACTATACCAAGACTATATATCCAGACTACTACCATGGTAAGACTATACCAAGACTATATATCCAGACTACTACCATGGTAAGACTATACCAAGACTATATATCCAGACTATAGATATAGGCCTACCCCTATAAATATAATTACTAGAACAGACAAATAAATGCTCTAGGTCTACCAATAGAATTGTAATTACAAGCACGGACAGACCGCTGTAAGTCTACCAATAGAATTACAAATGACTAGAACGGACAAAGCCAATATGGCAGCTGTTCCCCCTACCAGAGAACATTGACTTGATGGGAATGGCCCGTTCTAGTATGTTTAACTCTATGGCTTAATCACAGTCCTTTAGATAGCGGCCATTTTGAGTCGCTATAACGATAATCCACTAAACCTTCTAAATGACTTCATCATACGGAATGGATTGACAATATTTGACTAACCATTATTATTTGTCTTCCTCTCTTCAGATTTTGTGTACACAGGACGCTAAAGACGGTCTGGGTTCCTCTCTTCAGATTTTGTGTACACGGGACGCTAAAGACGGTCTGGGTTCCTCTCTTCAGATTTTGTGTACACAGGACGCTAAAGACGGTCTGGGTTCCTCTCTTCAGATTTTGTGTACACGGGACGCTAAAGACGGTCTGGGTTTCTCTCCACACAACTGAGTGAGAATGAAATCAAGGGAAGAATCTGTTAAATACTGCCAGACAGCCAGTCTGTCACAACTAAAGCACTGCAGGGGGGGATATAGCTATTTATTTTTGATACACTGTTGCTTCAACCTCTCAGGATGTCTATTTAAAATGGAACAGATCAACGTCTGGGAATATTGATGTTATGTTCACTTACACCTGAATCTTAGGTTGCATTCAATGAGATGTGATTATGTTGTTTTGCACTTAAGCTTCCACAGAGCCATTATGAGTATATTCCTTTTAATATTAATGATGTATAATGAAAAGACAAAGGAACAGATATAAACGCAGATATAATGATTCATATTCAACGTAATAGAGAAATATTAATGTGAGCGATCAGGCAAAGCAATAAGTGGGATTCTATGAGACGTGGCGACCCTACATTAGACAGCATTATTATGACAAGTCTTGACTACCTAAAAGCCTTTCCTGAAGGAACCTTCCTGCATCCCAAATGGAACCCTATTCCCTATGGGCCCTAATCAAAAGTAGTGCACTATATAGGGAATAGGGTGCCATTTGGGACTATACCCTTTCTGTACAATATGTTCTAAATCATAGTTGCTGGTTCGTAATAAAAAATAAAAAAAAGGAACTGGAGTAGAGACAGACAGACAGACAGCTAGCTGCCTTGACAGCAGCTCATCACAATTATGTCTAGATCCTTGTGTAAAGTAGCAGACAGACAGTCTGTACAGTTGGTTGTGTCGTGAATAGTCCGCTTATCTTTAAACACAGCATCAGTTCATGTTGTGCGTGTACCATTGAGACTGTACAGAAGATCCTGGAGGAGGGAACAGCATACTGTTTTGTAGAATTATTATCTCGGCTGCCTATGTTTTCCAGGGCAAAGAGAATACTTCACCGGAAAATAAACACCAACTAGTATTCGGTTGTCTCTGAGAGAGGTGCCGGTTTACAAGGTGGGAACCTTTTTTTTTGTGGCCTTTCGAACCGGATAGAGGGAGTGTTCATGAGAGGGACCGTATGGGTTTTGTACATTTGACTTCTTCAAAACATGGACGTTACAATTCCGTTCGTCCTTTTGGCATAAAACTAGGCTGATGGAACTGTCTGTGAACATACAAACAGTGATCTTTCTACGTCAAGTGTTGAACTGAGCAGGAGATCCCTCCAACTGTATCTGAGCGGGCCAGCCTCCTGATCTAGACAGGAGAAGGTCTAGAAGTAGGACTAAACTAAAAACAACTGAAGAAACTTCCCACAGTAAGCGATATTGGCCAAATCCTGCTGAGATCCTGGGGATAAAGGGAGAGAAATGAATAAAATGTCAACATTCTGACCCTGTGAGAGGTCTGCGGTGGCTAAGACACTGACCTTTCCACACTACGGGTTTGGGACGTGGCATTTCTCTCTCTGAGCTTCTCTGAGCCTCTAGCCACTGAAATAAAGACTGGGCTACAGTAGAGACGGTGTTGGTTGGCACTCTTCCTATTGTTGCTGAAGATATTGCAGATCTTCAGTAGCTCTCATTGCATTAGTATTTCAAAATGAATCTGTATCAGTCTCTGCATATAAATAGCAAGTACAGATTGAATCTCCTCTCCAATGGCTCCCATTATTATGTTAGTGTATCAAGAGGAACACTGTCTCTACTCAATCTAAAAAAAAACACATATTTATTTAAAATGTATTGGTCAATTTAAACATGAAATACTAGCTTTAAAAACAAATAGTAAGAGGATCATTTTCAGGGAAGCATTTTGTTTGTATCAGCTGATGGAACACATTCTGACTCCTCCCAGTAGTATCAGATGGAACACATTCTGACTCCTCCCAGTAGTATCAGATGGAACACATTCTGACTCCTCCCAGTAGTATCAGATGGAACACATTCTGACTCCTCCCAGTAGTATCAGATGGAACACATTCTGACTCCTCCCAGTAGTATCAGATGGAACACATTCTGACTCCTCCCAGTAGTATCAGATGGAACACATTCTGACTCCTCCCAGTAGTATCAGATGGAACACATTCTGACTCCTCCCAGTAGTATCAGATGGAACACATTCTGACTCCTCCCAGTAGTATCAGATGGAACACATTCTGACTCCTCCCAGTAGTATCAGATGGAACACATTCTGACTCCTCCCAGTAGTATCAGATGGAACACATTCTGACTCCTCCCAGTAGTATCAGATGGAACACATTCTGACTCCTCCCAGTAGTATCAGATGGAACACATTCTGACTCCTCCCAGTAGTATCACATGGAATACATTCTGACTCCTCCCAGTAATATCAGATGGAACACATTCTGACTCCTCCCAGTAGCAGGGATATTGAATTTCATGGGAGAGAATGGATTTGTGTTTAGTCCTATTCCCCTCTTCACAAAAAAATGCCGGCGCTCGTCATTGATTCTGCACCAAATGACCCCACACAGCAAGTAAGGCAATTTATACAGTATTGTGTAGAGTAGAGCATCAGTCTCAACCCTCTCACCCCTGACCTCCCCTGTAGGCATGAAGATCATATTATAGAGATAACATGCTACAGCAACATCAAATGTCTCCATCTGTTCTCCTCCCTGCTGAGAGTTGAGTGAATTTAATAGTGTGTTAAGCTCCACTGTGGATTCCTCAAAAGTTTTTCATTGCAGAAATCTATATCAATCCCCCTCCCTCCTGTCAAGCCAATACGTTCTTAGATCCCCAATGACCTTCTAGAACACCTTTCTCTGAGTTGAACCTGAGCATGGTTCATGCCCATACAGTAGCTAAAACTTAACGTGAAGGCGGTTAGCTTCCTTATTGATATTCTCCCATCGTTTCTGTATTGCTGTTACATCGCTACTACCTCACTCACCAACCAACAGTTGGTCTGCAGGGGTTCCTTCCAACCAAGGCCTTGAGAAAGAACAAGGAGATCAGGGAGAGATGGGTTGGAGGGCAATCAGAGGAATTAACTGTATTCTAACTGGAAGTCGCTCTGGATAAGAGCGTCTGCTAAATGACTCAAATGTAAAATGTAAATGTAGATAAGTCATGGTATAGGCATGCCGTATGTATAATTTACAGTATGTATAATTTACAGTATGTATCATTTACAGTATCATTTACAGTATGTATCATTTACAGTATCATTTACAGTATGTATCATTCCACAGGACCTATGGGATGGTTGTGCATCTGGAATATGAACATAACTTAAACTATTTTAAAGTATGTTCCCTAGCCTAGTATGTTCCCTAGCCTAGTATGTTCCCTAGCCTAGTATGTTCCCTATCCTAGTATGTTCCCTATCCTAGTATGTTCCCTAGCCTAGTATGTTCCCTATCCTAGTATGTTCCCTAGCCTAGTATGTTCCCTATCCTAGTATGTTCCCTAGCCTAGTATGTTCCCTAGCCTAGTATGTTCCCTAGCCTAGTATGTTCCCTATCCTAGTATGTTCCCTAGCCTAGAATGTTCCCTAGCCTATCCTAGTATGTTCCCTATCCTATAATGTTCCCTAGTCTAGTATGTTCCCTAGTCTAGTATGTTCCCTAGCCTAGTATGTTCCCTAGTCTAGTATGTTCCCTAGTCTAGTATGTTCCCTATCCTAGTATGTTCCCTAGCCTAGAATGTTCCCTAGCCTATCCTAGTATGTTCCCTAGCCTAGAATGTTCCCTATCCTAGTATGTTCCCTAGCCTATAATGTTCCCTAGTCTAGTATGTTCCCTAGCCTAGTATGTTCCCTAGTCTAGTATGTTCCCTATCCTAGTATGTTCCCTAGCCTAGAATGTTCCCTAGCCTATCCTAGTATGTTCCCTATCCTATAATGTTCCCTAGTCTAGTATGTTCCCTAGTCTAGTATGTTCCCTAGCCTAGTATGTTCCCTAGCCTAGTATGTTCCCTAGTCTAGTATGTTCCCTATCCTAGTATGTTCCCTAGCCTAGAATGTTCCCTAGCCTATCCTAGTATGTTCCCTATCCTATAATGTTCCCTAGTCTAGTATGTTCCCTAGTCTAGTATGTTCCCTAGCCTAGTATGTTCCCTAGCCTAGTATGTTCCCTAGTCTAGTATGTTCCCTATCCTAGTATGTTCCCTAGCCTAGAATGTTCCCTAGCCTATCCTAGTATGTTCCCTATCCTATAATGTTCCCTAGTCTAGTATGTTCCCTAGTCTAGTATGTTCCCTATCCTAGTATGTTCCCTAGTCTAGTATGTTCCCTAGTCTAGTATGTTCCCTATCCTAGTATGTTCCCTATCCTAGTATGTTCCCTATCCTAGTATGTTCCCTATCCTAGTATGTTCCCTAGCCTAGTATGTTCCCTAGCCTAGAATGTTCCCTAGCCTATCCTAGTATGTTCCCTATCCTATAATGTTCCCTATCCTAGTATGTTCCCTAGCCTAGAATGTTCCCTAGCCTATCCTAGTATGTTCCCTATCCTATAATGTTCCCTAGTCTAGTATGTTCCCTAGCCTAGTATGTTCCCTATCCTAGTATGTTCCCTATCCTAGTATGTTCCCTATCCTAGTATGTTCCCTAGTCTAGTATGTTCCCTAGCCTAGTATGTTCCCTAGCCTAGTATGTTCCCTATCCTAGTATGTTCCCTAGTCTAGTATGTTCCCTAGCCTAGTATGTTCCCTAGCCTAGTATGTTCCCTAGTCTAGTATGTTCCCTAGCCTAGTATGTTCCCTAGTCTAGTATGTTCCCTATCCTAGTATGTTCCCTATCCTAGTATGTTCCCTATCCTAGTATGTTCCCTATCCTAGTATGTTCCCTAGCCTAGAATGTTCCCTATCCTAGTATGTTCCCTAGCCTAGTATGTTCCCTAGCCTAGTATGTTCCCTAGCCTAGTATGTTCCCTAGTCTAGTATGTTCCCTAGTCTAGTATGTTCCCTAGCCTAGTATGTTCCCTAGCCTAGTATGTTCCCTAGTCTAGTATGTTCCCTAGCCTAGTATGTTCCCTAGTCTAGTATGTTCCCTAGCCTAGTATGTTCCCTATCCTACAGCACTACATCTCCACAAGGTCTTACTAACAGCTTATATCAGCACAGTGTCTGATCTTGGAAAGTGTCAAACTGTTTATCATTTCTTTATTTTAAAGTAGAGAATTATCCTGTTTCTTTTCTATTCATTTGTTTGTTTTTCATAATCATACTGCTGGCAATGAGGAGAGAGGTGTTGATGCATGTTCCTGATTGGTCTCTAAGTCTGTTTCCTGTCTCTTGTTAATACGATGAGGCAATCTGCCAACTCATTACGTTCAGCACATCGTTAACTATGAACCGTTCATCCCTCTGGAGAACTAAAGTTATATTAATGAATCACTGATGTAGGCTGCATCCCAAAAAGGTAAGGCACCCTATTCCCTATATGGTGCACTACTTTTGACCAGAGCCCATAGGGCTGTAGTTAAAAGCAGTGCACTATGTAGGCAATAGGGTGCCATTTGGAACACAGTCACAGTGTGATTAATCATAGGATTATTATCTCTCCAGAGCAGCGTCTGACTCTGTGAGCATACTGGTAAAGTAAGGAAGCCTTGTCCAAGCCAGAACGGCCCAAACGCAAGGAGCCTGTCTCCTGTTTCTGAAGCGTGATGCAACTTAATGTACCAGTACACCCCCTGGACAGGACGCTAGTCTGTTTGACTACACTGGTATAGATTGTATATTTGATTGCATGAACATATTGTGACCACCATAGGTGTTACTACCCAACAACAGTAATATGACCTATAGCAACAGGGAAGAGAAGTGCTTCTCTGTCTTGTTGTGTTTGCACTGGATCAATGTGAATGAATGTATAGAATGTTATGTTGTAAATATGGCTTATTTTGTAACCCATGTTTATCCATGTGTATTGGTTGATATGATAAGCTATGTATTATGCATGTAAGTAAAAAAGCTAAAGATTGTTTTGAATATATGATTACATTAATAATGCCAAGAATATGCAACCATGTTAAATATGCTAATCATGTACAATAAAATAAGAATGCAGATACATGTAGTTTACATTTTGAATGAGATATTCCACATAATGCACTATAAACATTTTGTAAAAAAAATTAATAAAATCCCAACCGAAATTTTGCCTGCTTAGAAATGATCTGCAAGACGTTATTTTACTTAACAACATTTAGAGAGGATAGAGCTGGCATGCTAGGACTGAAGATCCTGGTAGGACTGTGTGCCTGGGCAACCTGCACTGATCTTATAGTGGGCATCACCCTGAATCTGTCAGTCAGAACCTTAGAGCTGCCCCATGTGTAGAGGGGCCGTCTCTAGGACAGCTCCCTGTGTAGAGGGGCCCTCTCTAGGACAGCTCCCTGTGTAGAGGGGCCCTCTCTAGGACAGCTCCCTGTGTAGAGGGGCCCTCTCTAGGACAGCTCCCTGTGTAGAGGGGCCATCTCTAGGACAGCTCCCTGTGTAGAGGGGCCTTGTCTAGGACAGCTCCCTGTGTAGAGGGGCCCTCTCTAGGACAGCTCCCTGTGTAGAGGGGCCCTCTCTAGGACAGCTCCCTGTGTAGAGGGGCCATCTCTAGGACAGCTCCCTGTGTAGAGGGGCCATCTCTAGGACAGCTCCCTGTGTAGAGGGGCCCTGTCTAGGACAGCTCCCTGTGTAGAGGGGCCCTCTCTAGGACAGCTCCCTGTGTAGAGGGGCCATCTCTAGGACAGCTCCCTGTGTAGAGGGGCCCTGTCTAGGACAGCTCCCTGTGTAGAGGGGCCATCTCTAGGACAGCTCCCTTTAGATAAACCCCTCACATATTGTTGAATGGAGAGAGCCATATAGGGGAAAGGGGATATCTAGTCAGTTGTACAACTGAATGCATTCAACCGAAATGTGTCTTCCACATTTATCAGAGAGGTGCAGGAGGATGCCTTAATCGACATCCACGGTGCCCGAGGAGTTAACTGCCTTGCTCAAGGGCAGAACGGCAGATTTTTTTTACCGTGCCTGCTCGGGGATTCTAACCA
>NW_028160434.1:0-12500 GCF_964263955.1 Coregonus lavaretus | reverse complement strand
GACTTGCAGTTAGTGAATGCATACATTTTTCATTACATATAATGGTTTTCTGAAAGACTACAGTGCAGTTTAAAAGTTCATGTTATGGTTGAAATGATTTCATGAAAGAAGAAGAATATCTCTTATTGTTTTATTAAAGATCTATATCAGGCACTACTAATCATCATTATGCAGCAGAGGTTTATGGATTGGCTTTTTAAAAAAAACATTCTCTTTCCAACACAAAACATGTAGTTTAGTACAACTGTTACAGATCAAATTCTAAGAGGCCTGAGAAACGCCTAGAGCCGCCGCTTCCTGCAATCACATTTTCAGCATATGGCTTTACGTATGAAATATCATTCATCTTTTAGCAAAGGACAACAATGTCTTAGCTACTTATTTTTGTATAAAATACACAAGTGAAACTACATCCGATAATACAATTCAGAGAGCAAACCTTTTCTTTGGAGCAAGATGTAGGTCTAATGATTTTCAGTCAGATCTGATTTTTTTTTTTTTTTTATCTAATCGATGGAAAACTGCATCCAGAATTGTGTTCATGCTGTCCCTCTGTGGATGCACTAACTGTTAAAAAACAATCTGAGAGCTTGCGGTAACACATACGGACAACAAACTATTCAAAACGGTGCAAAAATCTGCTACTGTGGTAAGAAAACCATTCAATTTGCATCGTGAAAAACTAAAACCACTAACTGACAGAAGGTAAAACGGGAGACAGACTGCAGAGTTAATTGCTACAGTAAAGGCATTTGCACATCTATCCAACCACAGACAACTAACAATCCCAACTTTTTGTCCCCAACCCAGACCAACTGTCCGTGGCAGATTCTACATGTTGTACCGGGACAAACTAGGTGCAAATATGTCCTGCGGCAGCCAACTGAAAATACACAACAGCCATATTCAGTCCATGGCGGTTGGGTTGGCTGTAGTTGGACAGATGCCTTAAAGAAGCAATGTTAGAAACAGGTTAAGCAAAAAAGCAGGAGGTACAGAGAGTAGAGGGGGAACCGGATTAAAACAAACCGCAATGGGCCTTTAGAAGTAATATACGCATTGTTGCGATTTGTTTCAATCCAGGCTGAGGTGCTCAAGAACAGTAGCAGTGAGATAGGCTTTTAAACACTTCCTAATACCACCCAGAGAAGAAGACATTTCATCATGCTGGGGGTGACCAGACCAAGGTCTGCTTCTGGCTCTGTAGTCCCAGGGAGTAGAAGGACTCCCACCCAGAATTCCTTTCACCACATTCTCTCTAAACAAAGCACTGACATTTTGTGTCACTGGTGTCGAAGATTCCTCTTAGGTGGTCCTGGCCGGGATGCCCCTCGCAATCCCTTTCATACGACCAGGGGTTTGTAATGAAGAGTCTAGTTAAAGAGCGTTCAAAGGTCACAGACATTTCCTGTGTGTAAGTCAGTGAACTTGTGACAGTTTGAGACCGAGGTCAGCTATAGTGAAGTAAACGCCAACAGCAGTACAATCAGCCCAGACACAGAGGCTCAACACGTAACACAGACCTGTCCAAAACATGACCAGTGACAGAAAGCAGCATTGTCCTTTTTAGATTTTTGCTTATTCATAAGACATAACCAACACATTGTAATACACATAGCATTAGAAAATGTCTCCACCAGTTGAGAGTTGAACTGGCACAATGGCTCTTACACAAGTAGATAAACACACAAAGCCAAGACAGACAAGCATTTCTGGTGCATGAGCCTCGAGTCCAGTCAAGTCTAGCGGAATAAGAGTGTTCAGAACAGTCATCGTTGGAAGTTCAAACATTCCACGCTTCTATGAGGTCCTCATCACACAACAGCCACCACTGAGACCACAGTCAACAACAATCAATCAATCCCTCCATCCATCCATCCATCCATCTAGTGTTCCTGTTCCCGGTCTCTGCGTCGGACAGGGACAGCGAACATCGGCAGGGTCCGGGAGGAGGCGGTGTTGGTGTTGGGCGGCGTCTTGCCCTGCTCGGAGTTGTCTGCCGGCTCGTACGAGCACTTCCTCTTCTGGATGGCCTCGGCGCGCACGGCCAGGCTACGGGCGCACACGGTGAGAAGGACGATGAGGGTGCCCACCAGCAGGCTCACCATGGGCCACAGGACGCAGTGGAGGAGGACGCTGGCGTCGTGGGAGCGCCGCCACAGTACGTCGTCAGGCCTGCAGGGGGAGATAGAGGGCAGGGTAAAACAGTAAGAAGTTAAGGCAGCAAGAAAGTGGTGCTTACAGAATGCAAAGTAATGTCTGTCTATCAGGAACTTCAGTGTTGACAGAAAAGAGACTAAATGCAGCACAAATCTCAAAGTATTGGCACAATCAAAGCCTATCAACATTAGATGGGAAAGTTTGTTTGAGAATCTGAGTGCATTCTGGAGGCCATCCAGGGACAAAGTACATCACGTTTTACTTAATTGCAGAGAAGTCAGGATCCACAAGAAGGATTTCTGTCCACAGGAGTGATTTAACACTAGGTCTTTGAAGGAGGGTGAGGGGTGGAGGAGGGAAGAGACATCAGGAGCACATGGCAGACAGCTACAGTTGGCAGCAACGCAAGATGGGATGGAGAAAGGCAGAGAAACGGAGGGATGGAGGGAGGATGATGACATCACAATGATGTCTTGGTAGAAAAAAATAGCACACAGACAGATAGAAACTAAAAGGCAAGGGCAGGGTTGAAGGGGTTTGGAGGTGAGGAGGAGTGGTAGGAGGGGGAATTGCAAGGGCAGGGTTGAAGGGGTTTGGAGGTGAGGAGGAGTGGTAGGAGGGGGGGGGAATTGAGGGCACAGCTTTGAACAAACTGAAACCTCTGGACGTAGCCAGGGAACAGGGGATGATACAGAACAGAGGAAGAGAAACAGAACAGAGAGAAACAGGAACGCTACGTCGTGTGTGTGTGAAAGAGTAATAACGTTATCCCTCATTTACATTTGAGTCATTTAGTAGATGGTCTTATCTAGAGCAACTTACAGTTAAGTGCCTTGCTCAAGGGCACATCGACAGACTTTTCACCTAGTTGACTTGAGGATTTGAACCAGCAACCTTTCGGTCACTGGCCCACCACTCTTAACCACTAGGTGGGGAGGAGGGGGAATGAGGGCAAAACGTTGAACAAACTGGACAGGGAATGCTAGAGAACAGATGAGGAGAAGTAGATCAGAGAGAAAAATATTAATGCCACGACACGATGAGTCATAAGGGGAATGAGGGGATGTTTCTAACGGTAACTGACAGGTGTTGATGATACCTATGAATGAGGGGATGTTTCTAAAAGTAGTTGGCAGGTGTCTAATCAGAGCAGCTGGTTACAAGCGTAATTACAGACTGATTGCGTCAAGAGAGATGTTTATCAGAGAGAAAACAGATGCCTAAGGTGAGGTGGATACAGATATACAGCTATATGATTTTCTTGTTGTTTTATGGGGTGAGTGATTCATACCCTTTATGTTCCAGTTAACAAAGTGTGAAAAAGTAACAATTATCCCAAATAGCAAAAAAAGAACACGAGCAGGTGCTGGATATCGAATGTTCAATAAAAGGTGTGGACTCTCTTTTCCCCCTCTCAATAACATTATCCCCTCTGCATTTTTTTTATTTATTATTGCATTAAAACTTTACTTACGAATAGCTTGCATGCAAACTAAGAATGGAAGTGGGTATTGAGTTAAAATATGTGCATATTTTAAGATGAAATATAAATCAAAATGGTCTGCATCAGGCTGTTTGGGGAAAAGCAGTGGTCTGGAAGGGGCCCACTTATGCCAAACACTGCGGCAGCCATACAGCAGTACACAGCTGCAGCATCAGACAAAGCTCAGTATCAGCCCACTGAACACTGGACTAGAGGAACGCAGGACACAGTCAACACTAATCCATTTTGTATTATGTGTTTATTATGGATCCCCATTAGCCGCTGCCGAGGCAGCACCTACTCTTCCTGGGGTCCGGCAAAATTAAAGGCAATTTTAAAAAAAACATTACAATACATTCATAACAGATTTCACAGCACACTAAGTGTGTGCCCTCAGGCCCCTACTCCACTACCACATATCTACAACACAAAATCCATTTGTACGTGTGTGTATAGTGTGTAAGTTACCATGTGTGTGTATGCATGTGTCTGTGCCGTCCCTGCTCTTCCAAAAGGTGTATTTTGATCTGTTTTTTTTTTTATCTGATTCTACTGCTTGCATCAGTTACCTGATGTGAAATAGAGTTCCATGTAGTCATGGCTCTATGTAGTACTGCTGCGCCTCCCATAGTCTGTTCTGGACTTGGGGACTGTGAAGAGACCACTGGTGGCATGTCTTGTGGGGTATGCATGGGTGTCCGAGCTGTGTACTAGTCGTTTAAAACAGACAGCTCGGTGCTTTCAACATGTCAATACCTCTCACAAATACAAGTAGTGATGAAGTCAATCTCTCCTCCACATTGAGCCAGGAGAGATTGACATGCATATTATTAATGTTTGCTCTCTGTGTCCATCCAAGGACCAGCCGTGCTGCCCTGTTCTGAGACAATTGCAATTTTCCTAAGTCCCTCTTTGTGGCACCTTTACCACAGGACTGAACAGTAGCCCAGGTGCGACAAAACTAGAGCCTGTAGGACCTGCCTTGTTGATAGTGCTGTTAAGAAGGTAGTGCAACGCTTTATTATGGACAGACTTCTCCCCATCTTAGCTACCGTTGAATCAATATGTTTTGACCATGACAGTTTACAATCCAGGGTTACAACAAGCAGTTTAGTCACCTCAACGTGCTCAATGTCCACATTATTTCTTACAAGACTTAGACTTAGTTTAGTGAATGACTTGACCTAAATACAATGCTTTTCATTTTTGAAATATGTAGGACTAATTTATTCCTTGCCACCCATTCCGAAACTAACTGCAGCTCTTTGTTAAGTGTTGCAGTCATTTCAGTTGCTGTAGTAGCTGACGTGTATAGTGAAGAGTCATCCACATACATAGACACACTGGCTGCATGTCGTTAGTAAAGATTGAATAAAGTAAGGGGCCTAGACAGCTGCCCTGGGGAATTCCTGATTTTACCTGGATTATTTCACCTCTTCCACACTCACTTTACGGAATTCAAAAATTACAATGCTCGTCTTTCATAATGTGATGAGGTGGTGTTGAAGGAGTCAGGCGCAGGAGGGTAAATCACAGAATAACAGGCTTTAATCCGCAAAATACAGGTTTACGCAGAAATGCGTCAAACACACTCCAGGGCACAAAACAGGCACACTGAAAAATACAAGGCACACAGGAAATACTCACGTCGATACAAAATACACGAGCTCCACCGAGCTTCACTTACCTCCACAATAAACAATCACCCACACAGACAAGGAAGCAGAGGGAACACTTATACAATGACTAATGAGGGAATAAGGACCAGGTGTGTGTGATTGAAGACAAGACAAATGGGGTGATGATAAATGGATCGGCAGTAGCTAGTAAGCCGGTGACGCCGAATGCCGAAACCTGCCCGAACAAGGAGGGGAGGCAGCCTCGGCGGAAGTCGTGACACATAATTTGGTCAGATATACTTGGATCTGTAGTGTCAGCGTTTGTTGCTGGCATGTCATGCCTAAGTTTGCTAATCTTGCCAATGAAAAAATTATTAAAGTAGTTGGCGAAATATCAGTTGGTTTTGTGATGAATGAGCCATCTGATTCAATGAATGATGGAGCTGAGTTTGCCATTTTTCCCAAAATGTCATTGAAGATGCTCCAAAGCTTTTTTACTATCATTCTTTATGTCATTTATCTTTGTTTCATAGTGTAGTTTCTTCTTCTTTTTATTCAGTTTAGTCACATGATTTCTCAATTTGCAGTACGTTTGCCAATCGGTTGTGTAGACTTATTTGCCATTCCTTTTGCCTCATCCCTCTCAACCATACCATTTTTCAATTCCTCATCAATCCACGGGGATTTAACAGTTTTTACAGTCATTTTCTTAATGGGTGCATGCTTATTAGTAACTGGGATGAGCAATTTCATAAATGTGTCAAGTGCAGCATCTGTTTGCTCCTCATTACCCACCACGGACCAACAAATATTATTTACATCAACAACATCGAAATCACTACAAAAACGTATTGTATGACCTCTTATACACTATATTGGGCCCAGCCTTTGGAACTTTGGTTTTCCTAGATATGGCTACTATATTGTGATCACTACATCTGATGGATCTGGATACTGCTTTCAAACAAATCTCTGCAGCATTAGTAAAGATGTGAGCAATACATGTTGATGATTTCATTCCTGTACTGTTTGTAACTGGTTGACTGATAACCTGAACCAGGTTGCAGGCACTGGTTACAGTTTGAAGCTTTCTCTTGAGTGGGCAGCTTGATGAAAGCCAGTCAATATTTAAATCACCCAGAAAATATACCTCTCTATTGATATCACATACATTATCAAGCATTTCACACATGTTATCCAGATACTTACTGTTAGCACATGGTGGGTTATAGCAGCTTCCCACAAGAATGGGCTTTAGATGAGGCAGATGAACCTGTAGCCATATTACTTCAACAGTATTTAACATGAGATCCTCTCTAATCTTTACAGGAATGTGGTTCTGAATATAAACAGCAACACCTCCACCACTGGTATTTCTGTATTTTCTGTAAATGTTATAATCTTTATTGCTACCATTGTATCATCAAAGGTATTATCTAAGTGAGTTTCAGAGATAGTCAAAATATGAATGTCATCTGTTGAACCTTGTTTCTTAAGCTACATATGTTAACGTGGGCTATTTTGAGCACGTTTCTGGGATGCTTGCTTGTTTTCATTGCTTTACTGGGAAGCTTAGCAGAAGTAGATATTTTAATGTTTTTAATGTTAGTGCAGGATGAGCTGCACACAGTGTACTTCCTACTAAGGCACACCGCCTCAGTGCTAACAGCATAAATCTGATTCATAGGCATATGATTGCTGCATACAATAGCTTTAGGATCAGCAGAGACATTCAGGGCAGTTAGAAGGAAACAAATCCGGTTAATTACACTGTGTCTACCAATGCCCCTGGTATAATGTACATTCGCTAAAGCATTATGATGACTCAGTGACACAATGGTAGGAACTAACTGAGCCGGGGCGTGGGTCGTTGATAAGTCAATGTCTCAATGCAGCCTTATAATGCTGTATAAACTTGTTTTGTTTCCAACAGGTGTCGAAATTGTCAACAAAAGTTACACCCATTGAGCTGCAATAATCACGTAGCCAGTTGTGAAGAGAAAGAATCGTTCAATGATTCAGAGAGGACACAGGGCCAGATATGATGGGTATTTTATTAGTGTCTAGCAGTGAGCCAATCAGCTCTTTAAAATCCAGTTTCAACCGTTCAATAGCTGCCCTTCATAATGTCATTAAAACCCACATGGACTACGATTGAATCGATGTCCATGTCCTGGCGTAGTACATTCGGGAGCAGCTTAGTAATGTCATTTACTCAAGCTCCGGGATAGAACATTGTTTTTGCACCAGAAACAGTCACATTTCTTACCATGGAGCTGCCCAAAATCAAGGCTGGCGAGAAGAATGAGGAAATCCGCCCACTCCCATGCTTCACAGGATTCTGAGAACCCTTTAAGGACCGGCGAGAGGCAGGATAACTTGAGCCCGTAGCTCCGGGCTCCTGGTGCAGGCCTCTGACAGATGGAGAAGCCCTGCTCGATCCAGAGCAGGGACGGAAGTTTGCCGACGTCGACTTCGAAATCGTAGGGGAAGGAGTAGGAGTAGGCACAGAGGCCACAGACACAGGCACCCCCAGCGACGAAGGTGCAGGAAGATCAGGCTCCAGGGCGGTAAAGCTATTAGTTGTTTGTACCCACTCCGGGCCTCTTGTTGGGAGTATAGACTGCATTGCGGGAGGCCGCTGTCTTCGGCTTCCAAGGCTCGTGACATGCGACAATCGTTGATTGCCATGCTCATCTTTCTGTGCTCCTTTGACTCCGCTATCAGATTGGGGAGGAGAGGCAGGAGATGCCTCCCTTGGCGAATTAACTCCGGGCAACACCGGCCAGTCGGATAACGACAAACGACAAGGCGGAGATGGATCCAACAAGCGCGAACGCCGTCCAGCCACCGGTGTGGAAAAGGTAAACATTCCACTCTGCGTTTTCCCCAGTTTCTTACGTAGGCTGGCGACCTGCGTGATCAAGGAAGCCACCTCAAGCCTACAGCGCTGGAACCGTTCATTTAGTTCTCCAGACAAAGAGGGCTCCATTGGAAAACTCATCTGGGACTAACTTCATTAGCTTGATGGCTAGCAGCTTAGCTAGGTTAGCGGCTCTGTCAAGCAGGCTTCAACCTGTCTGTTAAGTGGGATTCCAGGACAAGAAATAGCGGTCCTAGCTGTTAAAAGCTAACCACGTTGCGGAATCCATGCAAAAACAAGTTCGGTATTTATATTTAACGAAGATTGGTTATGTTTTAGTCAAAAATAACAAACCGAGTGCATACAGTGTTCAGCTGTGCACTCTGATGACGTACCTCGTCATCAGAGTTATGTTATGAACATTCGTTACACATACGTTATTTCAGTCAATCTAAGAGTTTACTGGTGATGAAAAAACATTTGCATTGCTACAAGATAAATCTGCAATACAACGAACTGCCCAGATTAACAAAAGGATGAAGCCCAACTCAAGAGTGTCCTAGATAGAGGCCCCAGGTGTACCCACATGGCATGAAACGCTACGTGTTGATTCCTTTTGTCACACTTGCGCCGCAGATCCAAGGGGTCTCCAACGGGCCACTGAAGGGACGATTGCCTATGGATAAGTGTTGATAAGTGGTGTTCTCAGGCTCCTACCCTAGAGTAGATGAATATGTCATATCCTGCCCCAAAGGAAATGGGTCCACAGCAGGCGACAGACTCTCTATCACCACACAGCTGATGACCAGGTGCATCTTGTGACTTCACTGCCTGTCTGCTATTGTCTGTGCCATATTTGGTTGGTGAACGTAAGTTATGTTAAAATATTTCACATGAAAATGGCTATCGTTAGATGAAAAAGAACAGGGAGGGTTTTTTGAAATGGCGGCCAAATAACATTTCTACACCTTGTCATCTGGTTCTCACGACTTCACCCTAAAATAGACTGCAGTCTGAGCCCGTCCTGACAAACAATCCATCTTCCAGTTTGCCCGGACGGGTCTCAAATCTCTAGAATCTCTTTTGAGGAAAAAAAAAGTGTTGGTGTTATACTTCAGCAAACACATGATCTAGAGATGGCTCTAAGAGGGCTGCTGAGTGCTCAGGGGGTGTGTGTGTGATGGGGTGTGAGATGTATTGTGGATTGACAAAGTACTGTAGACACTTGGTGTGGTGGTTTAGAGAGAGCACCAGGATTTGGGGTTATCTCCGTTTGAATTGAATTGAACTTCCTGAATTGACAAATCCTCATATATTAAACTCTGTATGAAAAATGTATTGAGAGAGGGTTATTCTAATCAGAATGAGTGCAGCTGAGGGCAGGCTCTGTCACCTCTCGGATGATGGAATTCTAACATTGTTGTGTTCTGCTTTATTAAAGTGTCTTTGATGCATGGTCTCGTCAGTGGCTCACCTTTCAGAAGACATCATTCTTCTATTGTTGCATTTGGGAAGGAAGTGAGTGTGTACTGTTGATGTATTGTCTCATTCTTCTCAGCATTGAGTGCATGGGGTCTCTCGCCTCTCAAAACAATGGAATTCCACCATCGTTGTATTGATATGTACGTACCTTTAACTTGTGGTCCTCATCAGAATGAGTGCAGGCGGACAGGTTCTCATCTTCCACCTCAGAAGACAGAATTCTGTTGTATTCTGTTATTGAGATGTTTACTGTACCCCTCTAGGGCTAGATTCAATCAGTTCTGCCTTAACCTGCAACAACCGACAACTGCATAGCAGTTTCATTGTTTTTATTTAGGGTAATGTCGGAGGTGTAACTGCGTTGGGAGCTGTCAAATCAGCGAAGGGCGTTATAGCCTACCGATCGCGGGCTTTGCCATTGGATGTGCCGAGCCGCATTAGTTGAAATCCCAGGCAGCCTTGTTATAAACTGGAACACTGGAATGTGTGTGGTTATCTCCTCCTCCATTAGGATGATACACATCCGGATTATTTAGTTGAATGATTTTCTATTTGACTGTCATTATTTCTAGATAGCCCACATTTTCTCCTTCTGAACTTATCGAGTGGGACGGGTGTAGATTTTGTGATGAAATCAAATCAAATCAAATCAAATTGTATTCAACAGGTGTAGACATTACAGTGAAACGCTTACTTGCAAGCCCTTAACCAACAATGCATTTATTTTTTAATAAAAAAAAGTAAAATAAAACAACAACAAAAAAGTGTTGAGAAAAAAAGAGCAGAAGTAAAATGTAATAATAGTAGTGAGGCTATATACAGGGGGGGTACCGGTACTGAGTCAATGTGCGGGGGCACCGGCTAGTTGAGGTAGTTGAGGTAATATGTACATGTGGGTAGAGTTAAAGTGACTATGCATAAATAATTAACAGAGTAGCAGCAGTGTAAAAAGATGGGGTGGGGGTGGGGGGGCAGTGCAAATAGTTCGGGTAGCCATGATTAGCTGTTCAGCAGTCTTATGGCTTGGGGGTAGAAGCTGTTGAGAAGTCTTTTGGACCTAGACTTGGCACTCCGGTAACGCTTGCCATGCGGTAGCAGAGAGAACAGTCTATGACTAGGGTGGCTGGAATCTTTTTGACAATTTTGAGGGCCTTCCTCTGACACCGCCTGGTATAGAGGTCCTGGATGGCAGGAAGCTTGGCCCCAGTGATGTACTGGGCCGTACGCACTACCCTCTGTAGTGCCTTGCGGTCGGAGGCCGAGCAGTTGCCATACCAGGCGGTGATGCAACCATTCAGGATGCTCTCGATGGTGCAGCTGTATACTTTTTTGAGGATCTGAGGACCCATGCCAAATCTTTTCAGTCTCCTGAGGGGGAATAGGCTTTGTCGTGCCCTCTTCACGACTGTCTTGGTGTGTTTGGACCATGATAGTTCGTTGGTGATGTGGACACCAAGGAACTTGAAGCTCTCAACCTGTTCCACTACAGCCCTGTCAATGAGAATGGGTGCGTGCTCAGTCCTTTTTTTTATTCCTGTAGTCCACAATCATCTCCTTTGTCTTGGTCACGTTGAGGGAGAGGTTGTTATCCTGGCACCACATGGCCATGTCTCTGACCTCCTCCCTATAGGCTGTCTCATCGTTGTCGGTGATCAGGCTTACCACTGTTGTGTCGTCGGCAAACTTAATGATGGTGTTGGAATCGTGCCTGGCCTTGCAGTCATGGGTGAACAGGGAGTACAGGAGGGGACTGAGCACGCACCCCTGAGGGGCCCACGTGTTGAGGATCAGTGTGGCAGATGTGTTGTTACCTACCCTTACCACCTGGGGGGCGGCCTGTCAGGAAGTCCAGGATCCAGTTGCAGAGGGAGGTGTTTAGTCCCAGGATCCTTAGCTTAGTGATGAGCTTTGAGGGCACTATGGTGTTGAATGCTGAGCTGTAGTCAATGAATAGCATTCTCACGTAGGTGTTCCTCTTGTCCAGGTGGGAAAGGGCAGTGTGGAGTGCAATAGAGATTGCATCATCTGTGGATCTGTTGGGGCGGTATGCAAATTGGAGTGGGTCTAGGGTTTCTGGGATAATGGTGTTGATGTGAGCCATGACCAGCCTTTCAAAGCACTTCATGGCTACAGACGTCAGTGCTACGGGTCGGTAGTCATTTAGGCAGGTTATCTTAGTGTCTAATGACACTATTTGACATCGCCAAAATCGCTATAGCTGGTTAATGCTTGAGCTGATTGAATTTAGGCCTTAATATATTTTCTCATCAGTGTGAGTAGTAGCAGGGAGGGTGTAGGGGAGGGGCTAGTGGTAGGGGAGGGGCTAGTGGTAGGGGAGGGTCTAGTGGTAGGGGAGGGGCTAGCGGTAGTGGAGGGGCTAGCGGTAGGGGAGGGTCTAGTGGTAGGGGAGGGGCTAGTGGTAGGGGAGGGGCTAGTGGTAGGGGAGGGGCTAGTGGTAGGGGAGGGGCTAGTGGTAGGGGAGGGGCTAGTGGTAGGGGAGGGTCTAGTGGTAGTGGAGAGGCTAGTGGTAGGGGAGGGGCTAGTGGTAGGGGAGGGGCTAGTGGTAGGGGAGGGGCTAGTGGTAGGGGAGGGTCTGGTTTGTAGGGCAGGGGCTAGTGGTAGTGGAGGGGCTAGTGGTAGGGCAGGGGCTAGCGGTAGTGGAGGGGCTAGTGGTAGGGCAGGGGCTAGCGGTAGTGGAGGGGCTAGTGGTAGGGCAGGGGCTAGCGGTAGTCGAGGGGCTAGTGGTAGGGCAGGGGCTAGCGGTAGTGGAGGGGCTAGTGGTAGTGGAGGGGCTAGTGGTAGGGCAGGGGCTAGTGGTAGGGTTTAGGGTTAGGGGAGGGTCTAGTGGTAGAGTTTAGGGGAGGGGGAGGGGCTAGGGGAGGGTGTAGTGGTA